>NW_027308362.1:0-121000 GCF_047496885.1 Scyliorhinus torazame | reverse complement strand
ACACTGAGGGAGCGCTGACACACTGCCTTTCACACACTGACACACTGAGGGAGCGCTGACACACTGCCTTACAGACACAGACACTGAGGCAGCGCTGACACACTGCCTTTCACACACTGACACACTGAGGGTGCGCTGACACACTGCTTTTTCACACACTGACACACTGAGGGAGCGCTGACACATTGCCTTTCACACACTGACACACTGAGGGAGCGCTGACACACTGCCTTTCACACACTGACCACACTGAGGGAGCGCTGGCACACTGCCTTTCACACACAGACACTGAGGGAGCGCTGACACACTGCCTTTCACACACTGACACACTGAGGGAGCGCTGACACACTCCCTTTCACACACTGACACACTGAGGGGAGCGCTGACACACTCCTTTCACACAACTGACACACCTGAGGGAGCGCTGACACACTCCCTTTCACACACTGACACACTGAGGGAGCGCTGACACACTGCCTTTCACACACTGACACACTGAGTGAGCGCTGACACACTGCCTTTCACACACTGACACACTGAGGGAGCGCTGACACACTGCCTTTCACACACTGACACACTGAGGGAGCGCTGACACACTGCCTTTCAAACACTGACACACTGAGGGAGCGCTGACACACTGCCTATCACACACTGAGACACTGATGGAGCGCTGACACACTGCCTTTCACACACTGACACACTGAGGGAGCGCTGACACACTCCCTTCACACACTGACACACTAAGGGAGCGCTGACACACTGCCTTTCACACACTGAGACACTGAGGGAGCGCTGACACACTGCCTTTCACACACTGAGACACTGAGGGAGCGCTGACAACACTGCCTTTCACACACTGAGGGAGCGCTGACACACTGCCTTTCACACACTGACACACTGAGGGAGCGCTGACGCACTGCTTTTCACACACTGACACACTGCCTTTCACACACTGACACACTGATGGAGCGCTGACACACTGCCTTTCACACACTGACACACTGAGGGAGCGCTGACACACTGCCTTCACACACAGACACTGAGGGAGCGCTGACACACTGCCTTTCACACACAGACACACTGAGAGAGCGCTGACACACTGCCTTTCACACACTGACACACTGAGGGAGCGCTGACACAGTGCCTTTCACACACTGACACACTGAGGGAGCGCTGACCACACTGCCTTTCACACACTGAGGGAGCGCTGACACACTGCCTTCACACACTGAGGAGCGCTGGCACACTGCCTTACACACTGACACACTGAGGAGCGCTGACACACTGCCTTTCACACACTGACACACTGAGGGAGCGCTGACACACTCCCTTTCACACACAGACACTGAGGAGCGCTGACAACTGCCTTTCACACACAGACACACTGAGAGAGCGCTGACAACACTGCCTTTCACACACTGACACACTGCCTTCACACACAGACCTGAGGGAGCGCTGACACACTGCCTTTCACACACTGACACACTGAGGGAGCGCTGACAACTGCCTTTCACACACAGACACACTGAGGGAGCGCTGACACACTGCCTTTCACACACTGACACACTGAGGGAGCGCTGACACACTGCCTTCACACACTGACACACTGAGGGAGCGCTGCACACACTGCCCTTTCACACACTGAGGGAGCGCTGACACACTGCCTTTCACACACTGAGGGAGCGCTGGCACACTGCCTTTCACACACTGACACACTGCCTTTCACACACTGACACACTGAGGGAGCGCTGACACACTGCTTTCACACACTGACACACTGAGGGAGCGCTGATACACTGCCTTTCACAAACTGACACTGAGGGAGCGCTGACACACTGTCTTTCACACACTGACACACTGAGGGAGCGCTGACACACTGCCTTTCAGACACTGAGACACTGAGGGAGCGCTTGACACACTGCCTTTCACACACTGACACACTGAGGAGCGCTGACACACTGCCTTTCAGACACTGACACACTGAGGGAGCGCTGACACACTGCCTTTCACACACTGACACTGAGGGAGCGCTGGACACACTGCTTTCACACACTGACACACTGCCTTTCACACACTGACACACTGAGGGAGCGCTGACACACTGTCCTTTCACACACTGACACACTGCCTTTCACACACTGACACACTGAGGGAGCGCTGACACACTGCCTTTCACACACTGACACACTGCCTTTCACACACAGGACAACACTGAGGGAGCGCTGACACACTGTCCTTTCACACACTGACACACTGTCTTTCACACACTGACACACTGCCTTTCACACACTGACACACTGAGGCAGCGCTGACACACTGCCTTTCACACACTGAGACACTGAGGGAGCGCTGACACACTGTCCTTTCACACACTGACCCTGCCTTCACACTGACCACTGAGGGAGCGCTGACCACTGCCTTCACACACTGACACACTGCCTTTCACACAGACACCTGAGGGAGCGCTGACACACTGTCTTCACACTGACCTGCCTTTCACACACTGACACACTGAGGGAGCGCTGACACACTGCCTTTCACACACTGACACACTGCCTTGCACACACTGACACACTGCCTTTCACACACAGACACTGAGGGAGCGCTGACACACTGCTTTCACACACTGGACACACTGAGGGAGCGCTGACACACTGCCTTTCACACACTGACACCTGAGGGAGCGGCTGACACACTGCCTTTCACACTACACTGAGGGAGCGCTGACACACTGCCTTTCACACACAGGACACTGAGGGAGCGCTGACACACTGCCTTTCACACACTGACACACTGAGGAGCGCTGACACACTGCCTTTCACACACTGACACACTGAGGAGCGCTGACACACTGCCTTTCACACACTGACCTGAGGAGCGCTGACACACTGCCTTCACACACTGACACACTGAGGGAGCGCTGACACCTGCCTTTAACACACTGAGGGAGCGCTGACACACTGCCTTTCACACACTGACACACTGCGGGAGCGCTGACACACTGCCTTTCACACACTGACACACTGAGGGAGCGCTGACACACTGCCTTTCACACACTGACACACTGAGGGAGCGCTGACACACTACCTTTCACACACTGACAACACTGAGGGCAGCGCTGACACACTGCCTTTCACACACTGACACACTGAGTGAGCGCTGACACACTGCCTTTCACACACTGAGACACTGAGGGAGCGCTGACACACTGCGTTTCAGACACTGACACCTGAGGGAGCGCTGACACACTGCCTTTCACACACTGACACACTGAGGGAGCGCTGACACACTGCCTTTCAGACACTGAGACACTGAGGGAGCGCTGACACACTGCCTTTCACACACAGACACTGAGGGAGCGCTGACACACTGCCTTTCACACACTGACACACTGAGGGAGCGCTGACACACTGCCTTTCACACACAGACACTGAGGAGCGCTGACACACTGCCCTTTCACACACTGACACACTGTAAGGGAGCGCTGACACACTGCCTTTCACACACAGACACTGAGGGAGCGCTGACACACTGCCTTTCACACACTGACACTGAGGGAGCGCTGACACACTGCCTTTCACACACTGACACACTGAGGGAGCGCTGACACACTGCCTTTAACACACTGAGGGAGCGCTGACACACTGCCTTTCACACACTGACACACTGAGAGAGCGCTGACACACTGCCTTTCAGACACTGAGACAGCGCTGACACACTGCCTTTCACACACTGACACACTGAGGGAGCGCTGACACACTGCCTTTCACACACTGACACACTGAGGGAGCGCTGACACACTGCCTTTCACACACTGACACACTGAGGGAGCGCTGACACACTGCCTTTCACACACTGACACACTGAGGGAGCGCTGACACACTGCCTTTCACACACTGACACACTGAGGCAGCGCTGACACACTGCCTTTCACACACTGACACACTGAGGGAGCGCTGACACACTGCCTTTCACACACAGACACCGAGGGAGCGCTGACACACTGCCTTTCACACACTGACACACTGAGGGAGCGCTGACACACTGCCTTTCACACACTGACACACTGAGGGAGCGCTGACACACTGCCTTTCACACACAGACACTGAGGCAGCGCTGACACACTGCCTTTCACACACTGACACACTGAGGGAGCGCTGACACGCTGCCTTTCACACACAGACACTGAGGGAGCGCTGACACACTGCCTTTCACACACTGACACACTGAGGGAGCGCTGACACACTGCCTTTCACACACTAACACACTGAGGCAGCGCTGACACACTGCCTTTCACACACTGACACACTGAGGGAGCGCTGACACACTGCCTTTCAGACACTGACACACTGAGGGAGCGCTGACACACTGCCTTTCACACACTGACACACTGAGGGAGCGCTGACACACTGCCTTTCACACACTGACACACTGAGGGAGCGCTGACACACTGCCTTTCAGACACAGACACTGAGGCAGCGCTGACACACTGCCTTTCACACACTGACACACTGAGGGTGCGCTGACACACTGCCTTTCACACACTGACACACTGAGGGAGCGCTGACACACTGCCTTTCAGACACAGACACTGAGGCAGCGCTGACACACTGCCTTTCACACACTGACACAGAGTGAGCGTTGACACACTGCCTTTCACACACTGACACACTGAGGGAGCGCTGACACACTGCCTTTCACACACTGACACACTGAGGGAGCGCTGACACACTGCCTTTCACACACTGAGACACTGAGGGAGCGCTGACACACTGCCTTTCACACACTGAGACACTGAGGGAGCGCTGACACACTGCCTTTCACACACTGAGGGAGCGCTGACACACTGCCTTTCACACACTGACACACTGAGGGAGCGCTGACGCACTGCTTTTCACACACTGACACACTGCCTTTCACACACTGACACACTGATGGAGCGCTGACACACTGCCTTTCACACACTGACACACTGAGGGAGCGCTGACACACTGCCTTTCACACACAGACACTGAGGGAGCGCTGACACACTGCCTTTCACACACAGACACACTGAGAGAGCGCTGACACACTGCCTTTCACACACTGACACACTGAGGGAGCGCTGACACAGTGCCTTTCACACACTGACACACTGAGGGAGCGCTGACACACTGCCTTTCACACACTGAGGGAGCGCTGACACACTGCCTTTCACACACTGAGGGAGCGCTGGCACACTGCCTTTCACACACTGACACACTGAGGGAGCGCTGACACACTGCCTTTCACACACTGACACACTGAGGGAGCGCTGACACACTCCCTTTCACACACAGACACTGAGGGAGCGCTGACACACTGCCTTTCACACACAGACACACTGAGGGAGCGCTGACACACTGCCTTTCACACACTGACACACTGCCTTTCACACACAGACACTGAGGGAGCGCTGACACACTGCCTTTCACACACTGACACACTGAGGGAGCGCTGACACACTGCCTTTCACACACAGACACACTGAGGGAGCGCTGACACACTGCCTTTCACACACTGACACACTGAGGGAGCGCTGACACACTGCCTTTCACACACTGACACATTGAGGGAGCGCTGACACACTGCCTTTCACACACTGAGGGAGCGCTGACACACTGCCTTTCACACACTGAGGGAGCGCTGGCACACTGCCTTTCACACACTGACACACTGCCTTTCACACACTGACACACTGAGGGAGCGCTGACACACTGCCTTTCACACACTGACACACTGAGGGAGCGCTGATACACTGCCTTTCACAAACTGACACTGAGGGAGCGCTGACACACTGTCTTTCACACAATGACACACTGAGGGAGCGCTGACACACTGCCTTTCAGACACTGAGACACTGAGGGAGCGCTGACACACTGCCTTTCACACACTGACACACTGAGGGAGCGCTGACACACTGCCTTTCAGACACTGACACACTGAGGGAGCGCTGACACACTGCCTTTCACACACTGACACTGAGGGAGCGCTGACACACTGCCTTTCACACACTGACACACTGCCTTTCACACACTGACACACTGAGGGAGCGCTGACACACTGTCTTTCACACACTGACACACTGCCTTTCACACACTGACACACTGAGGGAGCGCTGACACACTGCCTTTCACACACTGACACACTGCCTTTCACACACAGACACACTGAGGGAGCGCTGACACACTGTCTTTCACACACTGACACACTGTCTTTCACACACTGACACACTGCCTTTCACACACTGACACACTGAGGGAGCGCTGACACACTGCCTTTCACACACTGAGACACTGAGGGAGCGCTGACACACTGTCTTTCACACACTGACACACTGCCTTTCACACACTGACACACTGAGGGAGCGCTGACACACTGCCTTTCACACACTGACACACTGCCTTTCACACACTGACACACTGAGGGAGCGCTGACACACTGCCTTTCAGACACAGACACTGAGGCAGCGCTGACACACTGCCTTTCACACACTGACACACTGAGTGAGCGCTGACACACTGCCTTTCACACACAGACACTGAGGCAGCGCTGACACACTGCCTTTCACACACTGACACACTGAGGGAGCGCTGACACACTGCCTTTCACACACTGACACACTGAGGGAGCGCTGACACACTGCCTTTCACACACTGAGGGAGCGCTGACACACTGCCTTTCACACACAGACACACTGAGGGAGCGCTGACACACTGCCTTTCACACACAGACACACTGAGGGAGCGCTGACACACTGCCTTTCACACACTGAGACACTGAGGGAGCGCTGACACACTACCTTTCACACACTGACACACTGAGGGAGCGCTGACACACTGCCTTTCACACACTGACACTGAGGGAGCGCTGACACACTGCCTTTCACACACTGACACACTGAGGGAGCGCTGACACACTGCCTTTAACACACTGAGGGAGCGCTGACACACTGCCTTTCACACACTGAGACACTGAGGGAGCGCTGACACACTGCCTTTCACACACTGACACACTGAGGGAGCGCTGACACACTGCCTTTCACACACTGACACACTGAGGGAGCGCTGACACACTACCTTTCACACACTGACACACTAAGGCAGCGCTGACACACTGCCTTTCACACACTGACACACTGAGTGAGCGCTGACACACTGCCTTTCACACACTGAGACACTGAGGGAGCGCTGACACACTGCCTTTCAGACACTGAGACACTGAGGGAGCGCTGACACACTGCCTTTCACACACAGACACTGAGGGAGCGCTGACACACTGCCTTTCACACACTGACACACTGAGGGAGCGCTGACACACTGCCTTTCACACACAGACACTGAGGGAGCGCTGACACACTGCCTTTCACACACTGACACACTGAGGGAGCGCTGACACACTGCCTTTCACACACAGACACTGAGGGAGCGCTGACACACTGCCTTTCACACACTGACACTGAGGGAGCGCTGACACACTGCCTTTCACACACTGACACACTGAGGGAGCGCTGACACACTGCCTTTAACACACTGAGGGAGCGCTGACACACTGCCTTTCACACACTGACACACTGAGAGAGCGCTGACACACTGCCTTTCAGACACTGAGACAGCGCTGACACACTGCCTTTCACACACTGACACACTGAGGGAGCGCTGACACACTGCCTTTCACACACTGACACACTGAGGGAGCGCTGACACACTGCCTTTCACACACTGACACACTGAGGGAGCGCTGACACACTGCCTTTCACACACTGACACACTGTGGGAGCGCTGACACACTGACTTTCACACACTGACACACTGAGGCAGCGCTGACACACTGCCTTTCACACACTGACACACTGAGGGAGCGCTGACACACTGCCTTTCACACACAGACACCGAGGGAGCGCTGACACACTGCCTTTCACACACTGACACACTGAGGGAGCGCTGACACACTGCCTTTCACACACTGACACACTGAGGGAGCGCTGACACACTGCCTTTCACACACAGACACTGAGGCAGCGCTGACACACTGCCTTTCACACACTGACACACTGAGGGAGCGCTGACACGCTGCCTTTCACACACAGACACTGAGGGAGCGCTGACACACTGCCTTTCACACACTGACACACTGAGGGAGCGCTGACACACTGCCTTTCACACACTGACACACTGAGGCAGCGCTGACACACTGCCTTTCACACACTGACACACTGAGGGAGCGCTGACACACTGCCTTTCAGACACTGACACACTGAGGGAGCGCTGACACACTGCCTTTCACACACTGACACACTGAGGGAGCGCTGACACACTGCCTTTCACACACTGACACACTGAGGGAGCGCTGACACACTGCCTTTCAGACACAGACACTGAGGCAGCGCTGACACACTGCCTTTCACACACTGACACACTGAGGGTGCGCTGACACACTGCCTTTCACACACTGACACACTGAGGGAGCGCTGAGACACTGCCTTTCAGACACAGACACTGAGGCAGCGCTGACACACTGCCTTTCACACACTGACACACTGAGTGAGCGTTGACACACTGCCTTTCACACACTGACACACTGAGGGAGCGCTGACACACTGCCTTTCACACACTGACACACTGAGGGAGCGCTGACACACTGCCTTTCACACACTGACACACTGAGGGAGCGCTGACACACTGCCTTTCACACACTGAGGGAGCGCTGACACACTGAGTGAGCGCTGACACACTGCCTTTCACACACTGACACACTGAGGGAGCGCTGACACACTGCCTTTCACACACTGACACACTGAGGGAGCGCTGACACACTGCCTTTCACACACTGACACACTGAGGGAGCGCTGGCACACTGCCTTTCACACACAGACACTGAGGGAGCGCTGACACACTGCCTTTCACACACTGACACACTGAGGGAGCGCTGACACACTCCCTTTCACACACTGACACACTGAGGGAGCGCTGACACACTCCCTTTCACACACTGACACACTGAGGGAGCGCTGACACACTCCCTTTCACACACTGACACACTGAGGGAGCGCTGACACACTGCCTTTCAGACACTGACACACTGAGTGTGCGCTGACACACTGCCTTTCACACACTGACACACTGAGGGAGCGCTGACACACTGCCTTTCACACACTGACACACTGAGAGAGCGCTGACACACTGCCTTTCAAACACTGACACACTGAGGGAGCGCTGACACACTCCCTTCACACACTGACACACTGAGGGAGCGCTGACACACTGCCTTTCACACACTGAGACACTGAGGGAGCGCTGACACACTGCCTTTCACACACTGAGGGAGCGCTGACGCACTGCTTTTCACACACTGACACACTGAGGGAGCGCAGACACACTGCCTTTCACACACTGACACACTGAGGGAGCGCTGACACACTCCCTTCACACACTGACACACTAAGGGAGCGCTGACACACTGCCTTTCACACACTGAGACACTGAGGGAGCGCTGACACACTGCCTTTCACACACTGAGGGAGCGCTGACGCACTGCTTTTCACACACTGACACACTGAGGGAGCGCTGACACACTGCCTTTCACACACTGAGGGAGCGCTGACACACAGCCTTTCACACACTGAGGGAGCGCTGACGCACTGCTTTTCACACACTGACACTGAGGGAGCGCTGACACACTGCCTTTCACACACTGAGGGAGCGCTGACACACAGCCTTTCACACACTGAGGGAGCGCTGACACACTGCCTTTCACACACTGAGGGAGCGCTGACACACAGCCTTTCACACACTGAGGGAGCGCTGACACACTGCCTTTCACACACTGACACACTGCCTTTCACACACTGACACACTGAGGGAGCGCTGACACACTGCCTTTCAGACACAGACACTGAGGCAGCGCTGACACACTGCCTTTCACACACTGACACACTGAGTGAGCGCTGACACACTGCCTTTCACACACAGACACTGAGGCAGCGCTGACACACTGCCTTTCACACACTGACACACTGAGGGAGCGCTGACACACAACCTTTCACACACTGACACACTGAGGGAGCGCTGACACACTGCCTTTCACACACTGACACACTGAGGGAGCGCTGACACACTGCCTTTCACACACTGACACACTGAGGGAGCGCTGGCACACTGCCTTTCACACACTGACACACTGAGGGAGCGCTGACACACTGCCTTTCACACACTGACACTGAGGGAGCGCTGACACACTGCCTTTCACACACTGAGACACTGAGGGAGCGCTGACACACTGCCTTTCACACACTGACACACTGAGGGAGCGCTGACACACTGCCTTTCACACACTGACACACTGAGGGAGCGCTGACACACTGCCTTTCACACACTGAGGGAGCGCTGACACACTGCCTTTCACACACAGACACACTGAGGGAGCGCTGACACACTGCCTTTCACACACAGACACACTGAGGGAGCGCTGACACACTGCCTTTCACACACTGAGACACTGAGGGAGCGCTGACACACTGCCTTTCACACACTGACACACTGAGGGAGCGCTGACACACTGCCTTTCACACACTGAGGGAGCGCTGACACACTGCCTTTCACACACTGACACACTGAGGGAGCGCTGACACACTGCCTTTCACACACTGAGACACTGAGGGAGCGCTGACACACTGCCTTTCAGACACTGACACACTGAGGGAGCGCTGACACACTGCCTTTCACACACTGAGGGAGCGCTAACACACTGCCTTTCACACACTGACACACTGAGGGAGCGCTGACACACTGCCTTTCACACACTGACACACTGAGGGAGCGCTGACACACTGCCTTTCAGACACAGACACACTGAGAGAGCGCTGACACACTGCCTTTCACACACTGACACACTGAGGGAGCGCTGACACACTGCCTTTCACACACTGACACACTGAGGGAGCGCTGACACACTGCCTTTCACACACAGACACTGAGGGAGCGCTGACACACTGCCTTTCACACACTGACACTGAGGGAGCGCTGACACACTGCCTTTCACACACTGACACACTGAGGGAGCGCTGACACACTGCCTTTCACACACTGACACACTGCCTTTCACACACTGAGGGAGCGCTGACACACTGCCTTTCACACACTGACACACTGAGGGAGCGCTGACACACTGCCTTTCACACACAGACACCGAGGGAGCGCTGACACACTGCCTTTCACACACTGACACACTGAGGGAGCGCTGACACACTGCCTTTCACACACTGACACACTGCCTTTCACACACTGACACACTGCCTTTCACACACTGACACACTGAGGGAGCGCTGACACACTGCCTTTCAGACACAGACACTGAGGCAGCGCTGACACACTGCCTTTCACACACTGACACACTGAGGGAGCGCTGACACACAACCTTTCACACACTGACACACTGAGGGAGCGCTGACACACTGCCTTTCACACACTGACACACTGAGGGAGCGCTGACACACTGCCTTTCACACACTGACACACTGAGGGAGCGCTGACACACTGCCTTTCACACACTGACACACTGAGGGAGCGCTGGCACACTGCCTTTCACACACTGACACACTGAGGGAGCGCTGACACACTGCCTTTCACACACTGACACTGAGGGAGCGCTGACACACTGCCTTTCACACACTGAGACACTGAGGGAGCGCTGACACACTGCCTTTCACACACTGACACACTGAGGGAGCGCTGACACACTGCCTTTCACACACTGACACACTGAGGGAGCGCTGACACACTGCCTTTCACACACTGACACACTGAGGGAGCGCTGACACACTACCTTTCACACACTGACACACTGAGGCAGCGCTGACACACTGCCTTTCACACACTGACACACTGAGTGAGCGCTGACACACTGCCTTTCACACACTGAGACACTGAGGGAGCGCTGACACACTGCCTTTCAGACACTGACACACTGAGGGAGCGCTGACACACTGCCTTTCACACACTGACACACTGAGGGAGCGCTGACACACTGCCTTTCAGACACTGAGACACTGAGGGAGCGCTGACACACTGCCTTTCACACACAGACACTGAGGGAGCGCTGACACACTGCCTTTCACACACTGACACACTGAGGGAGCGCTGACACACTGCCTTTCACACACAGACACTGAGGGAGCGCTGACACACTGCCTTTCACACACTGACACACTGAGGGAGCGCTGACACACTGCCATTCACACACAGACACTGAGGGAGCGCTGACACACTGCCTTTCACACACTGACACTGAGGGAGCGCTGACACACTGCCTTTCACACACTGACACACTGAGGGAGCGCTGACACACTGCCTTTAACACACTGAGGGAGCGCTGACACACTGCCTTTCACACACTGACACACTGAGAGAGCGCTGACACACTGCCTTTCAGACACTGAGACAGCGCTGACACACTGCCTTTCACACACTGACACACTGAGGGAGCGCTGACACACTGCCTTTCACACACTGACACACTGAGGGAGCGCTGACACACTGCCTTTCACACACTGACACAATGAGGGAGCGCTGACACACTGCCTTTCACACACAGACACTGAGGGAGCGCTGACACACTGCCTTTCACACACTGACACACTGAGGGAGCGCTGACACACTGCCTTTCACACACTGACACACTGAGGCAGCGCTGACACACTGCCTTTCACACACTGACACACTGAGGGAGCGCTGACACACTGCCTTTCACACACAGACACTGAGGCAGCGCTGACACACTGCCTTTCAGACACTGACACACTGAGGGAGCGCTGACACACTGCCTTTCACACACTGACACACTGAGGGAGCGCTGACACACTGCCTTTCACACACTGACACACTGAGGCAGCGCTGACACACTGCCTTTCACACACTGACACACTGAGGGAGCGCTGACACACTGCCTTTCAGACACTGACACACTGAGGGAGCGCTGACACACTGCCTTTCACACACTGACACACTGAGGGAGCGCTGACACACTGCCTTTCACACACTGACACACTGAGGGAGCGCTGACACACTGCCTTTCACACACTGAGACACTGAGGGAGCGCTGACACACTGCCTTTCACACACAGACACTGAGGGAGCGCTGACACACTGCCTTTCACACACTGACACACTGAGGGAGCGCTGACACACTGCCTTTCAGACACAGACACTGAGGCAGCGCTGACACACTGCCTTTCACACACTGACACACTGAGGGAGCGCTGACACACTGCCTTTCACACACAGACACTGAGGGAGCGCTGACACACTGCCTTTCACACACTGACACACTGAGGGAGCGCTGACACACTGCCTTTCACACACAGACACTGAGGCAGCGCTGACACACTGCCTTTCACACACTGACACACTGAGGCAGCGCTGACACACTGCCTTTCACACACTGACACACTGAGGGAGCGCTGACACACTGCCTTTCAGACACTGACACACTGAGGGAGCGCTGACACACTGCCTTTCACACACTGACACACTGCCTTTCACACACTGACACACTGAGGGAGCGCTGACACACTGCCTTTCACACACTGAGACACTGAGGGAGCGCTGACACACTGCCTTTCACACACAGACACTGAGGGAGCGCTGACACACTGCCTTTCACACACTGACACACTGAGGGAGCGCTGACACACTGCCTTTCAGACACAGACACTGAGGCAGCGCTGACACACTGCCTTTCACACACTGACACACTGAGGGTGCGCTGACACACTGCTTTTGACACACTGACACACTGAGGGAGCGCTGACACACTGCCTTTCAGACACAGACACTGAGGCAGCGCTGACACACTGCCTTTCACACACTGACACACTGAGTGAGCGTTGACACACTGCCTTTCACACACTGACACACTGAGGGAGCGCTGACACACTGCCTTTCACACACTGACACACTGAGGGAGCGCTGACACACTGCCTTTCACACACTGAGGGAGCGCTGACACACAGAGTGAGCGCTGACACACTGCCTTTCACACACTGACACACTGAGGGAGCGCTGACACACTGCCATTCACACACTGACACACTGAGGGAGCGCTGACACACTGCCTTTCACACACTGACACACTGAGGGAGCGCTGGCACACTGCCTTTCACACACAGACACTGAGGGAGCGCTGACACACTGCCTTTCACACACTGACACACTGAGGGAGCGCTGACACACTCCCTTTCACACACTGACACACTGAGGGAGCGCTGACACACTCCCTTTCACACACTGACACACTGAGGGAGCGCTGACACACTCCCTTTCACACACTGACACACTGAGGGAGCGCTGACACACTGCCTTTCACACACTGACACACTGAGTGAGCGCTGACACACTGCCTTTCACACACTGACACACTGAGGGAGCGCTGACACACTGCCTTTCACACACTGACACACTGAGGGAGCGCTGACACACTGCCTTTCACACACTGACACACTGAGGGAGCGCTGACACACTGCCTTTCAAACACTGACACACTGAGGGAGCGCTGACACACTGCCTTTCACACACTGAGACACTGAGGGAGCGCTGACACACTGCCTTTCACACACTGACACACTGAGGGAGCGCTGACACACTCCCTTCACACACTGACACACTAAGGGAGCGCTGACACACTGCCTTTCACACACTGAGACACTGAGGGAGCGCTGACACACTGCCTTTCACACACTGACACACTGAGGGAGCGCTGACACACTGCCTTTCACACACTGAGGGAGCGCTGACGCACTGCTTTTCACACACTGACACTGAGGGAGCGCTGACACACTCCCTTTCACACACTGACACACTGAGGGAGCGCTGACACACTGCCTTTCACACACTGAGACACTGAGGGAGCGCTGACACACTGCCTTTCACACACTGACACACTGCCTTTCACACACTGACACACTGAGGGAGCGCTGACGCACTGCTTTTCACACACTGACACTGAGGGAGCGCTGACACACTGCCTTTCACACACAGACACTGAGGGAGCGCTGACACACTGCCTTTCACACACTGACACACTGAGGGAGCGCTGACACACTGCCTTTCACAGACTGACACACTGAGGTAGCGCTGACACACTGCCTTTCACACACAGACACACTGAGAGAGCGCTGACACACTGCCTTTCACACACTGACACACTGAGGGAGCGCTGACACACTGCCTTTCACACACTGAGGGAGCGCTGACACACTGCCTTTCACACACTGAGGGAGTGCTGGCACACTGCCTTTCACACACTGACACACTGAGGGAGCGCTGACACACTGCCTTTCACACACTGACACACTGAGGGAGCGCTGACACACTCCCTTTCACACACAGACACTGAGGGAGCGCTGACACACTGCCTTTCACACACAGACACACTGAGAGAGCGCTGACACACTGCCTTTCACACACTGACACACTGAGGGAGCGCTGACACACTGCCTTTCACACACAGACACACTGAGGGAGCGCTGACACACTGCCTTTCACACACTGACACACTGAGGGAGCGCTGACACACTGCCTTTCACACACTGACACACTGAGGGAGCGCTGACACACTGCCTTTCACACACTGAGGGAGCGCTGACACACTGCCTTTCACACACTGAGGGAGCGCTGGCACACTGCCTTTCACACACTGACACACTGAGGGAGCGCTGACACACTGCCTTTCACACACTGACACACTGAGGGAGCGCTGACACACTGCCTTTCACACACTGACACACTGAGGCAGCGCTGACACACTGCCTTTCACACACTGACACTGAGGGAGCGCTGACACACTGCCTTTCACACACAGACACACTGAGGGAGCGCTGACACACTGTCTTTCACACACTGACACACTGCCTTTCACACACTGACACACTGAGGGAGCGCTGACACACTGCCTTTCACACACTGACACACTGAGGGAGCGCTGACACACTGCCTTTCACAAACTGACACTGAGGGAGCGCTGACACACTGTCTTTCACACACTGACACACTGAGGGAGCGCTGACACACTGCCTTTCAGACACTGAGACACTGAGGGAGCGCTGACACACTGCCTTTCACACACTGACACACTGAGGGAGCGCTGACACACTGCCTTTCAGACACTGACACACTGAGGGAGCGCTGACACACTGCCTTTCACACACTGACACTGAGGGAGCGCTGACACACTGCCTTTCACACACTGACACACTGCCTTTCACACACTGACACACTGAGGGAGCGCTGACACACTGTCTTTCACACACTGACACACTGCCTTTCACACACTGACACACTGAGGGAGCGCTGACACACTGCCTTTCACACACTGACACTGAGGGAGCGCTGACACACTGCCTTTCACACACTGACACACTGCCTTTCACACACTGACACACTGAGGGAGCGCTGACACACTGTCTTTCACACACTGACACACTGCCTTTCACACACTGACACACTGAGGGAGCGCTGACACACTGCCTTTCACACACTGACACACTGCCTTTCACACACAGACACACTGAGGGAGCGCTGACACACTGTCTTTCACACACTGACACACTGCCTTTCACACACTGACACACTGAGGGAGCGCTGACACACTGCCTTTCACACACAGACACCGAGGGAGCGCTGACACACTGCCTTTCACACACTGACACACTGCCTTTCACACACTGACACACTGAGGGAGCGCTGACACACTGCCTTTCAGACACAGACACTGAGGCAGCGCTGACACACTGCCTTTCACACACTGACACACTGAGTGAGCGCTGACACACTGCCTTTCACACACAGACACTGAGGCAGCGCTGACACACTGCCTTTCACACACTGACACACTGAGGGAGCGCTGACACACTGCCTTTCACACACTGACACACTGAGGGAGCGCAGACACACTGCCTTTCACACACTGAGGGAGCGCTGACACACTGCCTTTCACACACAGACACACTGAGGGAGCGCTGACACACTGCCTTTCACACACAGACACACTGAGGGAGCGCTGACACACTGCCTTTCACACACTGAGACACTGAGGGAGCGCTGACACACTGCCTTTCACACACTGACACACTGAGGGAGCGCTGACACACTGCCTTTCACACACTGACACTGAGGGAGCACTGACACACTGCCTTTCACACACTGACACACTGAGGGAGCGCTGACACACTGCCTTTAACACACTGAGGGAGCGCTGACACACTGCCTTTCACACACTGAGACACTGAGGGAGCGCTGACACACTGCCTTTCACACACTGACACACTGAGGGAGCGCTGACACACTGCCTTTCACACACTGACACACTGAGGGAGCGCTGACACACTACCTTTCACACACTGACACACTGAGGCAGCGCTGACACACTGCCTTTCACACACTGACACACTGAGTGAGCGCTGACACACTGCCTTTCACACACTGAGACACTGAGGGAGCGCTGACACACTGCGTTTCAGACACTGACACACTGAGGGAGCGCTGACACACTGCCTTTCACACACTGACACACTGAGGGAGCGCTGACACACTGCCTTTCAGACACTGAGACACTGAGGGAGCGCTGACACACTGCCTTTCACACACAGACACTGAGGGAGCGCTGACACACTGCCTTTCACACACTGACACACTGAGGGAGCGCTGACACACTGCCTTTCACACACAGACACTGAGGGAGCGCTGACACACTGCCTTTCACACACTGACACACTGAGGGAGCGCTGACACACTGCCTTTCACACACAGACACTGAGGGAGCGCTGACACACTGCCTTTCACACACTGACACTGAGGGAGCGCTGACACACTGCCTTTCACACACTGACACACTGAGGGAGCGCTGACACACTGCCTTTAACACACTGAGGGAGCGCTGACACACTGCCTTTCACACACTGACACACTGAGAGAGCGCTGACACACTGCCTTTCAGACACTGAGACAGCGCTGACACACTGCCTTTCACACACTGACACACTGAGGGAGCGCTGACACACTGCCTTTCACACACTGACACACTGAGGGAGCGCTGACACACTGCCTTTCACACACTGACACACTGAGGGAGCGCTGACACACTGCCTTTCACACACTGACACACTGAGGGAGCGCTGACACACTGCCTTTAACACACTGAGGGAGCGCTGACACACTGCCTTTCACACACTGAGACACTGAGGGAGCGCTGACACACTGCCTTTCACACACTGACACACTGAGGGAGCGCTGACACACTGCCTTTCACACACAGACACTGAGGGAGCGCTGACACACTGCCTTTCACACACTGACACACTGAGGGAGCGCTGACACACTGCCTTTCACACACTGACACACTGAGGGAGCGCTGACACACTGCCTTTCACACACAGACACTGAGGCAGCGCTGACACACTGCCTTTCACACACTGACACACTGAGGGAGCGCTGACACGCTGCCTTTCACACACAGACACTGAGGGAGCGCTGACACACTGCCTTTCACACACTGACACACTGAGGGAGCGCTGACACACTGCCTTTCACACACTGACACACTGAGGCAGCGCTGACACACTGCCTTTCACACACTGACACACTGAGGGAGCGCTGACACACTGCCTTTCAGACACTGACACACTGAGGGAGCGCTGACACACTGCCTTTCACACACTGACACACTGAGGGAGCGCTGACACACTGCCTTTCACACACTGACACACTGAGGGAGCGCTGACACACTGCCTTTCAGACACAGACACTGAGGCAGCGCTGACACACTGCCTTTCACACACTGACACACTGAGGGAGCGCTGACACACTGTCTTTCACACACTGACACACTGCCTTTCACACACTGACACACTGAGGGAGCGCTGACACACTGCCTTTCACACACTGACACACTGCCTTTCACACACAGACACACTGAGGGAGCGCTGACACACTGTCTTTCACACACTGACACACTGTCTTTCACACACTGACACACTGCCTTTCACACACTGACACACTGAGGGAGCGCTGACACACTGCCTTTCACACACTGAGACACTGAGGGAGCGCTGACACACTGTCTTTCACACACTGACACACTGCCTTTCACACACTGACACACTGAGGGAGCGCTGACACACTGCCTTTCACACACTGACACACTGCCTTTCACACACTGACACACTGAGGGAGCGCTGACACACTGCCTTTCAGACACAGACACTGAGGCAGCGCTGACACACTGCCTTTCACACACTGACACACTGAGTGAGCGCTGACACACTGCCTTTCACACACAGACACTGAGGCAGCGCTGACACACTGCCTTTCACACACTGACACACTGAGGGAGCGCTGACACACTGCCTTTCACACACTGACACACTGAGGGAGCGCTGACACACTGCCTTTCACACACTGAGGGAGCGCTGACACACTGCCTTTCACACACAGACACACTGAGGGAGCGCTGACACACTGCCTTTCACACACAGACACACTGAGGGAGCGCTGACACACTGCCTTTCACACACTGAGACACTGAGGGAGCGCTGACACACTGCCTTTCACACACTGACACACTGAGGGAGCGCTGACACACTGCCTTTCACACACTGACACTGAGGGAGCGCTGACACACTGCCTTTCACACACTGACACACTGAGGGAGCGCTGACACACTGCCTTTAACACACTGAGGGAGCGCTGACACACTGCCTTTCACACACTGAGACACTGAGGGAGCGCTGACACACTGCCTTTCACACACTGACACACTGAGGGAGCGCTGACACACTGCCTTTCACACACTGACACACTGAGGGAGCGCTGACACACTACCTTTCACACACTGACACACTGAGGCAGCGCTGACACACTGCCTTTCACACACTGACACACTGAGTGAGCGCTGACACACTGCCTTTCACACACTGAGACACTGAGGGAGCGCTGACACACTGCGTTTCAGACACTGACACACTGAGGGAGCGCTGACACACTGCCTTTCACACACTGACACACTGAGGGAGCGCTGACACACTGCCTTTCAGACACTGAGACACTGAGGGAGCGCTGACACACTGCCTTTCACACACAGACACTGAGGGAGCGCTGACACACTGCCTTTCACACACTGACACACTGAGGGAGCGCTGACACACTGCCTTTCACACACAGACACTGAGGGAGCGCTGACACACTGCCTTTCACACACTGACACACTGAGGGAGCGCTGACACACTGCCTTTCACACACAGACACTGAGGGAGCGCTGACACACTGCCTTTCACACACTGACACTGAGGGAGCGCTGACACACTGCCTTTCACACACTGACACACTGAGGGAGCGCTGACACACTGCCTTTAACACACTGAGGGAGCGCTGACACACTGCCTTTCACACACTGACACACTGAGAGAGCGCTGACACACTGCCTTTCAGACACTGAGACAGCGCTGACACACTGCCTTTCACACACTGACACACTGAGGGAGCGCTGACACACTGCCTTTCACACACTGACACACTGAGGGAGCGCTGACACACTGCCTTTCACACACTGACACACTGAGGGAGCGCTGACACACTGCCTTTCACACACTGACACACTGTGGGAGCGCTGACACACTGCCTTTCACACACTGACACACTGAGGCAGCGCTGACACACTGCCTTTCACACACTGACACACTGAGGGAGCGCTGACACACTGCCTTTCACACACAGACACCGAGGGAGCGCTGACACACTGCCTTTCACACACTGACACACTGAGGGAGCGCTGACACACTGCCTTTCACACACTGACACACTGAGGGAGCGCTGACACACTGCCTTTCACACACAGACACTGAGGCAGCGCTGACACACTGCCTTTCACACACTGACACACTGAGGGAGCGCTGACACGCTGCCTTTCACACACAGACACTGAGGGAGCGCTGACACACTGCCTTTCACACACTGACACACTGAGGGAGCGCTGACACACTGCCTTTCACACACTGACACACTGAGGCAGCGCTGACACACTGCCTTTCACACACTGACACACTGAGGGAGCGCTGACACACTGCCTTTCAGACACTGACACACTGAGGGAGCGCTGACACACTGCCTTTCACACACTGACACACTGAGGGAGCGCTGACACACTGCCTTTCACACACTGACACACTGAGGGAGCGCTGACACACTGCCTTTCAGACACAGACACTGAGGCAGCGCTGACACACTGCCTTTCACACACTGACACACTGAGGGTGCGCTGACACACTGCCTTTCACACACTGACACACTGAGGGAGCGCTGAGACACTGCCTTTCAGACACAGACACTGAGGCAGCGCTGACACACTGCCTTTCACACACTGACACACTGAGTGAGCGTTGACACACTGCCTTTCACACACTGACACACTGAGGGAGCGCTGACACACTGCCTTTCACACACTGACACACTGAGGGAGCGCTGACACACTGCCTTTCACACACTGACACACTGAGGGAGCGCTGACACACTGCCTTTCACACACTGAGGGAGCGCTGACACACTGAGTGAGCGCTGACACACTGCCTTTCACACAGTGACACACTGAGGGAGCGCTGACACACTGCCTTTCACACACTGACACACTGAGGGAGCGCTGACACACTGCCTTTCACACACTGACACACTGAGGGAGCGCTGGCACACTGCCTTTCACACACAGACACTGAGGGAGCGCTGACACACTGCCTTTCACACACTGACACACTGAGGGAGCGCTGACACACTCCCTTTCACACACTGACACACTGAGGGAGCGCTGACACACTCCCTTTCACACACTGACACACTGAGGGAGCGCTGACACACTCCCTTTCACACACTGACACACTGAGGGAGCGCTGACACACTGCCTTTCACACACTGACACACTGAGTGTGCGCTGACACACTGCCTTTCACACACTGACACACTGAGGGAGCGCTGACACACTGCCTTTCACACACTGACACACTGAGAGAGCGCTGACACACTGCCTTTCAAACACTGACACACTGAGGGAGCGCTGACACACTCCCTTCACACACTGACACACTGAGGGAGCGCTGACACACTGCCTTTCACACACTGAGACACTGAGGGAGCGCTGACACACTGCCTTTCACACACTGAGGGAGCGCTGACGCACTGCTTTTCACACACTGACACACTGAGGGAGCGCAGACACACTGCCTTTCACACACTGACACACTGAGGGAGCGCTGACACACTCCCTTCACACACTGACACACTAAGGGAGCGCTGACACACTGCCTTTCACACACTGAGACACTGAGGGAGCGCTGACACACTGCCTTTCACACACTGAGGGAGCGCTGACGCACTGCTTTTCACACACTGACACACTGAGGGAGCGCTGACACACTGCCTTTCACACACTGAGGGAGCGCTGACACACAGCCTTTCACACACTGAGGGAGCGCTGACGCACTGCTTTTCACACACTGACACTGAGGGAGCGCTGACACACTGCCTTTCACACACTGAGGGAGCGCTGACACACAGCCTTTCACACACTGAGGGAGCGCTGACACACTGCCTTTCACACACTGAGGGAGCGCTGACACACAGCCTTTCACACACTGAGGGAGCGCTGACACACTGCCTTTCACACACTGACACACTGCCTTTCACACACTGACACACTGAGGGAGCGCTGACACACTGCCTTTCAGACACAGACACTGAGGCAGCGCTGACACACTGCCTTTCACACACTGACACACTGAGTGAGCGCTGACACACTGCCTTTCACACACAGACACTGAGGCAGCGCTGACACACTGCCTTTCACACACTGACACACTGAGGGAGCGCTGACACACAACCTTTCACACACTGACACACTGAGGGAGCGCTGACACACTGCCTTTCACACACTGACACACTGAGGGAGCGCTGACACACTGCCTTTCACACACTGACACACTGAGGGAGCGCTGGCACACTGCCTTTCACACACTGACACACTGAGGGAGCGCTGACACACTGCCTTTCACACACTGACACACTGAGGGAGCGCTGACACACTGCCTTTCACACACAGACACCGAGGGAGCGCTGACACACTGCCTTTCACACACTGACACACTGAGGGAGCGCTGACACACTGCCTTTCACACACTGACACACTGAGGGAGCGCTGACACACTGCCTTTCACACACAGACACTGAGGCAGCGCTGACACACTGCCTTTCACACACTGACACACTGAGGGAGCGCTGACACGCTGCCTTTCACACACAGACACTGAGGGAGCGCTGACACACTGCCTTTCACACACTGACACACTGAGGGAGCGCTGACACACTGCCTTTCACACACTGACACACTGAGGCAGCGCTGACACACTGCCTTTCACACACTGACACACTGAGGGAGCGCTGACACACTGCCTTTCAGACACTGACACACTGAGGGAGCGCTGACACACTGCCTTTCACACACTGACACACTGAGGGAGCGCTGACACACTGCCTTTCACACACTGACACACTGAGGGAGCGCTGACACACTGCCTTTCAGACACAGACACTGAGGCAGCGCTGACACACTGCCTTTCACACACTGACACACTGAGGGTGCGCTGACACACTGCCTTTCACACACTGACACACTGAGGGAGCGCTGAGACACTGCCTTTCAGACACAGACACTGAGGCAGCGCTGACACACTGCCTTTCACACACTGACACACTGAGTGAGCGTTGACACACTGCCTTTCACACACTGACACACTGAGGGAGCGCTGACACACTGCCTTTCACACACTGACACACTGAGGGAGCGCTGACACACTGCCTTTCACACACTGACACACTGAGGGAGCGCTGACACACTGCCTTTCACACACTGAGGGAGCGCTGACACACTGAGTGAGCGCTGACACACTGCCTTTCACACACTGACACACTGAGGGAGCGCTGACACACTGCCTTTCACACACTGACACACTGAGGGAGCGCTGACACACTGCCTTTCACACACTGACACACTGAGGGAGCGCTGGCACACTGCCTTTCACACACAGACACTGAGGGAGCGCTGACACACTGCCTTTCACACACTGACACACTGAGGGAGCGCTGACACACTCCCTTTCACACACTGACACACTGAGGGAGCGCTGACACACTCCCTTTCACACACTGACACACTGAGGGAGCGCTGACACACTCCCTTTCACACACTGACACACTGAGGGAGCGCTGACACACTGCCTTTCACACACTGACACACTGAGTGTGCGCTGACACACTGCCTTTCACACACTGACACACTGAGGGAGCGCTGACACACTGCCTTTCACACACTGACACACTGAGAGAGCGCTGACACACTGCCTTTCAAACACTGACACACTGAGGGAGCGCTGACACACTCCCTTCACACACTGACACACTGAGGGAGCGCTGACACACTGCCTTTCACACACTGAGACACTGAGGGAGCGCTGACACACTGCCTTTCACACACTGAGGGAGCGCTGACGCACTGCTTTTCACACACTGACACACTGAGGGAGCGCAGACACACTGCCTTTCACACACTGACACACTGAGGGAGCGCTGACACACTCCCTTCACACACTGACACACTAAGGGAGCGCTGACACACTGCCTTTCACACACTGAGACACTGAGGGAGCGCTGACACACTGCCTTTCACACACTGAGGGAGCGCTGACACACAGCCTTTCACACACTGAGGGAGCGCTGACGCACTGCTTTTCACACACTGACACTGAGGGAGCGCTGACGCACTGCTTTTCACACACTGACACTGAGGGAGCGCTGACACACTGCCTTTCACACACTGAGGGAGCGCTGACACACAGCCTTTCACACACTGAGGGAGCGCTGACACACTGCCTTTCACACACTGAGGGAGCGCTGACACACAGCCTTTCACACACTGAGGGAGCGCTGACACACTGCCTTTCACACACTGACACACTGCCTTTCACACACTGACACACTGAGGGAGCGCTGACACACTGCCTTTCAGACACAGACACTGAGGCAGCGCTGACACACTGCCTTTCACACACTGACACACTGAGTGAGCGCTGACACACTGCCTTTCACACACAGACACTGAGGCAGCGCTGACACACTGCCTTTCACACACTGACACACTGAGGGAGCGCTGACACACAACCTTTCACACACTGACACACTGAGGGAGCGCTGACACACTGCCTTTCACACACTGACACACTGAGGGAGCGCTGACACACTGCCTTTCACACACTGACACACTGAGGGAGCGCTGGCACACTGCCTTTCACACACTGACACACTGAGGGAGCGCTGACACACTGCCTTTCACACACTGACACTGAGGGAGCGCTGACACACTGCCTTTCACACACTGAGACACTGAGGGAGCGCTGACACACTGCCTTTCACACACTGACACACTGAGGGAGCGCTGACACACTGCCTTTCACACACTGACACACTGAGGGAGCGCTGACACACTGCCTTTCACACACTGAGGGAGCGCTGACACACTGCCTTTCACACACAGACACACTGAGGGAGCGCTGACACACTGCCTTTCACACACAGACACACTGAGGGAGCGCTGACACACTGCCTTTCACACACTGAGACACTGAGGGAGCGCTGACACACTGCCTTTCACACACTGACACACTGAGGGAGCGCTGACACACTGCCTTTCACACACTGAGGGAGCGCTGACACACTGCCTTTCACACACTGACACACTGAGGGAGCGCTGACACACTGCCTTTCACACACTGAGACACTGAGGGAGCGCTGACACACTGCCTTTCAGACACTGACACACTGAGGGAGCGCTGACACACTGCCTTTCACACACTGAGGGAGCGCTAACACACTGCCTTTCACACACTGACACACTGAGGGAGCGCTGACACACTGCCTTTCACACACTGACACACTGAGGGAGCGCTGACACACTGCCTTTCAGACACAGACACACTGAGAGAGCGCTGACACACTGCCTTTCACACACTGACACACTGAGGGAGCGCTGACACACTGCCTTTCACACACTGACACACTGAGGGAGCGCTGACACACTGCCTTTCACACACAGACACTGAGGGAGCGCTGACACACTGCCTTTCACACACTGACACTGAGGGAGCGCTGACACACTGCCTTTCACACACTGACACACTGAGGGAGCGCTGACACACTGCCTTTCACACACTGACACACTGCCTTTCACACACTGAGGGAGCGCTGACACACTGCCTTTCACACACTGACACACTGAGGGAGCGCTGACACACTGCCTTTCACACACAGACACCGAGGGAGCGCTGACACACTGCCTTTCACACACTGACACACTGAGGGAGCGCTGACACACTGCCTTTCACACACTGACACACTGCCTTTCACACACTGACACACTGCCTTTCACACACTGACACACTGAGGGAGCGCTGACACACTGCCTTTCAGACACAGACACTGAGGCAGCGCTGACACACTGCCTTTCACACACTGACACACTGAGGGAGCGCTGACACACAACCTTTCACACACTGACACACTGAGGGAGCGCTGACACACTGCCTTTCACACACTGACACACTGAGGGAGCGCTGACACACTGCCTTTCACACACTGACACACTGAGGGAGCGCTGACACACTGCCTTTCACAC
This sequence comes from Scyliorhinus torazame, assembly GCF_047496885.1. Classification (NCBI taxonomy): domain Eukaryota; kingdom Metazoa; phylum Chordata; class Chondrichthyes; order Carcharhiniformes; family Scyliorhinidae; genus Scyliorhinus; species Scyliorhinus torazame. Next base: position 94,228 of record NW_027308362.1, on the reverse strand, counting down.
ACTGACACACTGAGGGAGCGCTGGCACACTGCCTTTCACACACTGACACACTGAGGGAGCGCTGACACACTGCCTTTCACACACTGACACTGAGGGAGCGCTGACACACTGCCTTTCACACACTGAGACACTGAGGGAGCGCTGACACACTGCCTTTCACACACTGACACACTGAGGGAGCGCTGACACACTGCCTTTCACACACTGACACACTGAGGGAGCGCTGACACACTGCCTTTCACACACTGACACACTGAGGGAGCGCTGACACACTACCTTTCACACACTGACACACTGAGGCAGCGCTGACACACTGCCTTTCACACACTGACACACTGAGTGAGCGCTGACACACTGCCTTTCACACACTGAGACACTGAGGGAGCGCTGACACACTGCCTTTCACACACTGACACACTGAGAGAGCGCTGACACACTGCCTTTCAGACACTGAGACAGCGCTGACACACTGCCTTTCACACACTGACACACTGAGGGAGCGCTGACACACTGCCTTTCACACACTGACACACTGAGGGAGCGCTGACACACTGCCTTTCACACACTGACACACTGAGGGAGCGCTGACACACTGCCTTTCACACACAGACACTGAGGGAGCCCTGACACACTGCCTTTCACACACTGACACACTGAGGGAGCGCTGACACACTGCCTTTCACACACTGACACACTGAGGCAGCGCTGACACACTGCCTTTCACACACTGACACACTGAGGGAGCGCTGACACACTGCCTTTCACACACAGACACTGAGGCAGCGCTGACACACTGCCTTTCAGACACTGACACACTGAGGGAGCGCTGACACACTGCCTTTCACACACTGACACACTGAGGGAGCGCTGACACACTGCCTTTCACACACTGACACACTGAGGCAGCGCTGACACACTGCCTTTCACACACTGACACACTGAGGGAGCGCTGACACACTGCCTTTCAGACACTGACACACTGAGGGAGCGCTGACACACTGCCTTTCACACACTGACACACTGAGGGAGCGCTGACACACTGCCTTTCACACACTGACACACTGAGGGAGCGCTGACACACTGCCTTTCACACACTGAGACACTGAGGGAGCGCTGACACACTGCCTTTCACACACAGACACTGAGGGAGCGCTGACACACTGCCTTTCACACACTGACACACTGAGGGAGCGCTGACACACTGCCTTTCAGACACAGACACTGAGGCAGCGCTGACACACTGCCTTTCACACACTGACACACTGAGGGAGCGCTGACACACTGCCTTTCACACACAGACACTGAGGGAGCGCTGACACACTGCCTTTCACACACTGACACACTGAGGGAGCGCTGACACACTGCCTTTCACACACAGACACTGAGGCAGCGCTGACACACTGCCTTTCACACACTGACACACTGAGGCAGCGCTGACACACTGCCTTTCACACACTGACACACTGAGGGAGCGCTGACACACTGCCTTTCAGACACTGACACACTGAGGGAGCGCTGACACACTGCCTTTCACACACTGACACACTGAGGGAGCGCTGACACACTGCCTTTCACACACTGACACACTGAGGGAGCGCTGACACACTGCCTTTCACACACTGAGACACTGAGGGAGCGCTGACACACTGCCTTTCACACACAGACACTGAGGGAGCGCTGACACACTGCCTTTCACACACTGACACACTGAGGGAGCGCTGACACACTGCCTTTCAGACACAGACACTGAGGCAGCGCTGACACACTGCCTTTCACACACTGACACACTGAGGGTGCGCTGACACACTGCTTTTGACACACTGACACACTGAGGGAGCGCTGACACACTGCCTTTCAGACACAGACACTGAGGCAGCGCTGACACACTGCCTTTCACACACTGACACACTGAGTGAGCGTTGACACACTGCCTTTCACTCACTGACACACTGAGGGAGCGCTGACACACTGCCTTTCACACACTGACACACTGAGGGAGCGCTGACACACTGCCTTTCACACACTGAGGGAGCGCTGACACACAGAGTGAGCACTGACACACTGCCTTTCACACACTGACACACTGAGGGAGCGCTGACACACTGCCATTCACACACTGACACACTGAGGGAGCACTGACACACTGCCTTTCACACACTGACACACTGAGGGAGCGCTGGCACACTGCCTTTCACACACAGACACTGAGGGAGCGCTGACACACTGCCTTTCACACACTGACACACTGAGGGAGCGCTGACACACTCCCTTTCACACACTGACACACTGAGGGAGCGCTGACACACTCCCTTTCACACACTGACACACTGAGGGAGCGCTGACACACTCCCTTTCACACACTGACACACTGAGGGAGCGCTGACACACTGCCTTTCACACACTGACACACTGAGTGAGCGCTGACACACTGCCTTTCACACACTGACACACTGAGGGAGCGCTGACACACTGCCTTTCACACACTGACACACTGAGGGAGCGCTGACACACTGCCTTTCAAACACTGACACACTGAGGGAGCGCTGACACACTGCCTTTCACACACTGAGACACTGAGGGAGCGCTGACACACTGCCTTTCACACACTGACACACTGAGGGAGCGCTGACACACTCCCTTCACACACTGACACACTGAGGGAGCGCTGAGACACTGCCTTTCAGACACAGACACTGAGGCAGCGCTGACACACTGCCTTTCACACACTGACACACTGAGTGAGCGTTGACACACTGCCTTTCACACACTGACACACTGAGGGAGCGCTGACACACTGCCTTTCACACACTGACACACTGAGGGAGCGCTGACACACTGCCTTTCACACACTGACACACTGAGGGAGCGCTGACACACTGCCTTTCACACACTGAGGGAGCGCTGACACACTGAGTGAGCGCTGACACACTGCCTTTCACACACTGACACACTGAGGGAGCGCTGACACACTGCCTTTCACACACTGACACACTGAGGGAGCGCTGACACACTGCCTTTCACACACTGACACACTGAGGGAGCGCTGGCACACTGCCTTTCACACACAGACACTGAGGGAGCGCTGACACACTGCCTTTCACACACTGACACACTGAGGGAGCGCTGACACACTCCCTTTCACACACTGACACACTGAGGGAGCGCTGACACACTCCCTTTCACACACTGACACACTGAGGGAGCGCTGACACACTCCCTTTCACACACTGACACACTGAGGGAGCGCTGACACACTGCCTTTCACACACTGACACACTGAGTGTGCGCTGACACACTGCCTTTCACACACTGACACACTGAGGGAGCGCTGACACACTGCCTTTCACACACTGACACACTGAGAGAGCGCTGACACACTGCCTTTCAAACACTGACACACTGAGGGAGCGCTGACACACTCCCTTCACACACTGACACACTGAGGGAGCGCTGACACACTGCCTTTCACACACTGAGACACTGAGGGAGCGCTGACACACTGCCTTTCACACACTGAGGGAGCGCTGACGCACTGCTTTTCACACACTGACACACTGAGGGAGCGCAGACACACTGCCTTTCACACACTGACACACTGAGGGAGCGCTGACACACTCCCTTCACACACTGACACACTAAGGGAGCGCTGACACACTGCCTTTCACACACTGAGACACTGAGGGAGCGCTGACACACTGCCTTTCACACACTGAGGGAGCGCTGACGCACTGCTTTTCACACACTGACACACTGAGGGAGCGCTGACACACTGCCTTTCACACACTGAGGGAGCGCTGACACACAGCCTTTCACACACTGAGGGAGCGCTGACGCACTGCTTTTCACACACTGACACTGAGGGAGCGCTGACACACTGCCTTTCACACACTGAGGGAGCGCTGACACACAGCCTTTCACACACTGAGGGAGCGCTGACACACTGCCTTTCACACACTGAGGGAGCGCTGACACACAGCCTTTCACACACTGAGGGAGCGCTGACACACTGCCTTTCACACACTGACACACTGCCTTTCACACACTGACACACTGAGGGAGCGCTGACACACTGCCTTTCAGACACAGACACTGAGGCAGCGCTGACACACTGCCTTTCACACACTGACACACTGAGTGAGCGCTGACACACTGCCTTTCACACACAGACACTGAGGCAGCGCTGACACACTGCCTTTCACACACTGACACACTGAGGGAGCGCTGACACACAACCTTTCACACACTGACACACTGAGGGAGCGCTGACACACTGCCTTTCACACACTGACACACTGAGGGAGCGCTGACACACTGCCTTTCACACAATGACACACTGAGGGAGCGCTGGCACACTGCCTTTCACACACTGACACACTGAGGGAGCGCTGACACACTGCCTTTCACACACTGACACTGAGGGAGCGCTGACACACTGCCTTTCACACACTGAGACACTGAGGGAGCGCTGACACACTGCCTTTCACACACTGACACACTGAGGGAGCGCTGACACACTGCCTTTCACACACTGACACACTGAGGGAGCGCTGACACACTGCCTTTCACACACTGAGGGAGCGCTGACACACTGCCTTTCACACACAGACACACTGAGGGAGCGCTGACACACTGCCTTTCACACACAGACACACTGAGGGAGCGCTGACACACTGCCTTTCACACACTGAGACACTGAGGGAGCGCTGACACACTGCCTTTCACACACTGACACACTGAGGGAGCGCTGACACACTGCCTTTCACACACTGAGGGAGCGCTGACACACTGCCTTTCACACACTGACACACTGAGGGAGCGCTGACACACTGCCTTTCACACACTGAGACACTGAGGGAGCGCTGACACACTGCCTTTCAGACACTGACACACTGAGGGAGCGCTGACACACTGCCTTTCACACACTGAGGGAGCGCTAACACACTGCCTTTCACACACTGACACACTGAGGGAGCGCTGACACACTGCCTTTCACACACTGACACACTGAGGGAGCGCTGACACACTGCCTTTCAGACACAGACACACTGAGAGAGCGCTGACACACTGCCTTTCACACACTGACACACTGAGGGAGCGCTGACACACTGCCTTTCACACACTGACACACTGAGGGAGCGCTGACACACTGCCTTTCACACACAGACACTGAGGGAGCGCTGACACACTGCCTTTCACACACTGACACTGAGGGAGCGCTGACACACTGCCTTTCACACACTGACACACTGAGGGAGCGCTGACACACTGCCTTTCACACACTGACACACTGCCTTTCACACACTGAGGGAGCGCTGACACACTGCCTTTCACACACTGACACACTGAGGGAGCGCTGACACACTGCCTTTCACACACAGACACCGAGGGAGCGCTGACACACTGCCTTTCACACACTGACACACTGAGGGAGCGCTGACACACTGCCTTTCACACACTGACACACTGCCTTTCACACACTGACACACTGCCTTTCACACACTGACACACTGAGGGAGCGCTGACACACTGCCTTTCAGACACAGACACTGAGGCAGCGCTGACACACTGCCTTTCACACACTGACACACTGAGGGAGCGCTGACACACAACCTTTCACACACTGACACACTGAGGGAGCGCTGACACACTGCCTTTCACACACTGACACACTGAGGAAGCGCTGACACACTGCCTTTCACACACTGACACACTGAGGGAGCGCTGACACACTGCCTTTCACACACTGACACACTGAGGGAGCGCTGGCACACTGCCTTTCACACACTGACACACTGAGGGAGCGCTGACACACTGCCTTTCACACACTGACACTGAGGGAGCGCTGACACACTGCCTTTCACACACTGAGACACTGAGGGAGCGCTGACACACTGCCTTTCACACACTGACACACTGAGGGAGCGCTGACACACTGCCTTTCACACACTGACACACTGAGGGAGCGCTGACACACTGCCTTTCACACACTGACACACTGAGGGAGCGCTGACACACTACCTTTCACACACTGACACACTGAGGCAGCGCTGACACACTGCCTTTCACACACTGACACACTGAGTGAGCGCTGACACACTGCCTTTCACACACTGAGACACTGAGGGAGCGCTGACACACTGCCTTTCAGACACTGACACACTGAGGGAGCGCTGACACACTGCCTTTCACACACTGACACACTGAGGGAGCGCTGACACACTGCCTTTCAGACACTGAGACACTGAGGGAGCGCTGACACACTGCCTTTCACACACAGACACTGAGGGAGCGCTGACACACTGCCTTTCACACACTGACACACTGAGGGAGCGCTGACACACTGCCTTTCACACACAGACACTGAGGGAGCGCTGACACACTGCCTTTCACACACTGACACACTGAGGGAGCGCTGACACACTGCCATTCACACACAGACACTGAGGGAGCGCTGACACACTGCCTTTCACACACTGACACTGAGGGAGCGCTGACACACTGCCTTTCACACACTGACACACTGAGGGAGCGCTGACACACTGCCTTTAACACACTGAGGGAGCGCTGACACACTGCCTTTCACACACTGACACACTGAGAGAGCGCTGACACACTGCCTTTCAGACACTGAGACAGCGCTGACACACTGCCTTTCACACACTGACACACTGAGGGAGCGCTGACACACTGCCTTTCACACACTGACACACTGAGGGAGCGCTGACACACTGCCTTTCACACACTGACACACTGAGGGAGCGCTGACACACTGCCTTTCACACACAGACACTGAGGGAGCGCTGACACACTGCCTTTCACACACTGACACACTGAGGGAGCGCTGACACACTGCCTTTCACACACTGACACACTGAGGCAGCGCTGACACACTGCCTTTCACACACTGACACACTGAGGGAGCGCTGACACACTGCCTTTCACACACAGACACTGAGGCAGCGCTGACACACTGCCTTTCAGACACTGACACACTGAGGGAGCGCTGACACACTGCCTTTCACACACTGACACACTGAGGGAGCGCTGACACACTGCCTTTCACACACTGACACACTGAGGCAGCGCTGACACACTGCCTTTCACACACTGACACACTGAGGGAGCGCTGACACACTGCCTTTCAGACACTGACACACTGAGGGAGCGCTGACACACTGCCTTTCACACACTGACACACTGAGGGAGCGCTGACACACTGCCTTTCACACACTGACACACTGAGGGAGCGCTGACACACTGCCTTTCACACACTGAGACACTGAGGGAGCGCTGACACACTGCCTTTCACACACAGACACTGAGGGAGCGCTGACACACTGCCTTTCACACACTGACACACTGAGGGAGCGCTGACACACTGCCTTTCAGACACAGACACTGAGGCAGCGCTGACACACTGCCTTTCACACACTGACACACTGAGGGAGCGCTGACACACTGCCTTTCACACACAGACACTGAGGGAGCGCTGACACACTGCCTTTCACACACTGACACACTGAGGGAGCGCTGACACACTGCCTTTCACACACAGACACTGAGGCAGCGCTGACACACTGCCTTTCACACACTGACACACTGAGGCAGCGCTGACACACTGCCTTTCACACACTGACACACTGAGGGAGCGCTGACACACTGCCTTTCAGACACTGACACACTGAGGGAGCGCTGACACACTGCCTTTCACACACTGACACACTGAGGGAGCGCTGACACACTGCCTTTCACACACTGACACACTGAGGGAGCGCTGACACACTGCCTTTCACACACTGAGACACTGAGGGAGCGCTGACACACTGCCTTTCACACACAGACACTGAGGGAGCGCTGACACACTGCCTTTCACACACTGACACACTGAGGGAGCGCTGACACACTGCCTTTCAGACACAGACACTGAGGCAGCGCTGACACACTGCCTTTCACACACTGACACACTGAGGGTGCGCTGACACACTGCTTTTGACACACTGACACACTGAGGGAGCGCTGACACACTGCCTTTCAGACACAGACACTGAGGCAGCGCTGACACACTGCCTTTCACACACTGACACACTGAGTGAGCGTTGACACACTGCCTTTCACACACTGACACACTGAGGGAGCGCTGACACACTGCCTTTCACACACTGACACACTGAGGGAGCGCTGACACACTGCCTTTCACACACTGAGGGAGCGCTGACACACAGAGTGAGCGCTGACACACTGCCTTTCACACACTGACACACTGAGGGAGCGCTGACACACTGCCATTCACACACTGACACACTGAGGGAGCGCTGACACACTGCCTTTCACACACTGACACACTGAGGGAGCGCTGGCACACTGCCTTTCACACACAGACACTGAGGGAGCGCTGACACACTGCCTTTCACACACTGACACACTGAGGGAGCGCTGACACACTCCCTTTCACACACTGACACACTGAGGGAGCGCTGACACACTCCCTTTCACACACTGACACACTGAGGGAGCGCTGACACACTCCCTTTCACACACTGACACACTGAGGGAGCGCTGACACACTGCCTTTCACACACTGACACACTGAGTGAGCGCTGACACACTGCCTTTCACACACTGACACACTGAGGGAGCGCTGACACACTGCCTTTCACACACTGACACACTGAGGGAGCGCTGACACACTGCCTTTCAAACACTGACACACTGAGGGAGCGCTGACACACTGCCTTTCACACACTGAGACACTGAGGGAGCGCTGACACACTGCCTTTCACACACTGACACACTGAGGGAGCGCTGACACACTCCCTTCACACACTGACACACTAAGGGAGCGCTGACACACTGCCTTTCACACACTGAGACACTGAGGGAGCGCTGACACACTGCCTTTCACACACTGACACACTGAGGGAGCGCTGACACACTGCCTTTCACACACTGAGGGAGCGCTGACGCACTGCTTTTCACACACTGACACTGAGGGAGCGCTGACACACTCCCTTTCACACACTGACACACTGAGGGAGCGCTGACACACTGCCTTTCACACACTGAGACACTGAGGGAGCGCTGACACACTGCCTTTCACACACTGACACACTGCCTTTCACACACTGACACACTGAGGGAGCGCTGACGCACTGCTTTTCACACACTGACACTGAGGGAGCGCTGACACACTGCCTTTCACACACAGACACTGAGGGAGCGCTGACACACTGCCTTTCACACACTGACACACTGAGGGAGCGCTGACACACTGCCTTTCACAGACTGACACACTGAGGTAGCGCTGACACACTGCCTTTCACACACAGACACACTGAGAGAGCGCTGACACACTGCCTTTCACACACTGACACACTGAGGGAGCGCTGACACACTGCCTTTCACACACTGAGGGAGCGCTGACACACTGCCTTTCACACACTGAGGGAGTGCTGGCACACTGCCTTTCACACACTGACACACTGAGGGAGCGCTGACACACTGCCTTTCACACACTGACACACTGAGGGAGCGCTGACACACTCCCTTTCACACACAGACACTGAGGGAGCGCTGACACACTGCCTTTCACACACAGACACACTGAGAGAGCGCTGACACACTGCCTTTCACACACTGACACACTGAGGGAGCGCTGACACACTGCCTTTCACACACAGACACACTGAGGGAGCGCTGACACACTGCCTTTCACACACTGACACACTGAGGGAGCGCTGACACACTGCCTTTCACACACTGACACACTGAGGGAGCGCTGACACACTGCCTTTCACACACTGAGGGAGCGCTGACACACTGCCTTTCACACACTGAGGGAGCGCTGGCACACTGCCTTTCACACACTGACACACTGAGGGAGCGCTGACACACTGCCTTTCACACACTGACACACTGAGGGAGCGCTGACACACTGCCTTTCACACACTGACACACTGAGGCAGCGCTGACACACTGCCTTTCACACACTGACACTGAGGGAGCGCTGACACACTGCCTTTCACACACAGACACACTGAGGGAGCGCTGACACACTGTCTTTCACACACTGACACACTGCCTTTCACACACTGACACACTGAGGGAGCGCTGACACACTGCCTTTCACACACTGACACACTGAGGGAGCGCTGACACACTGCCTTTCACAAACTGACACTGAGGGAGCGCTGACACACTGTCTTTCACACACTGACACACTGAGGGAGCGCTGACACACTGCCTTTCAGACACTGAGACACTGAGGGAGCGCTGACACACTGCCTTTCACACACTGACACACTGAGGGAGCGCTGACACACTGCCTTTCAGACACTGACACACTGAGGGAGCGCTGACACACTGCCTTTCACACACTGACACTGAGGGAGCGCTGACACACTGCCTTTCACACACTGACACACTGCCTTTCACACACTGACACACTGAGGGAGCGCTGACACACTGTCTTTCACACACTGACACACTGCCTTTCACACACTGACACACTGAGGGAGCGCTGACACACTGCCTTTCACACACTGACACTGAGGGAGCGCTGACACACTGCCTTTCACACACTGACACACTGCCTTTCACACACTGACACACTGAGGGAGCGCTGACACACTGTCTTTCACACACTGACACACTGCCTTTCACACACTGACACACTGAGGGAGCGCTGACACACTGCCTTTCACACACTGACACACTGCCTTTCACACACAGACACACTGAGGGAGCGCTGACACACTGTCTTTCACACACTGACACACTGCCTTTCACACACTGACACACTGAGGGAGCGCTGACACACTGCCTTTCACACACAGACACCGAGGGAGCGCTGACACACTGCCTTTCACACACTGACACACTGCCTTTCACACACTGACACACTGAGGGAGCGCTGACACACTGCCTTTCAGACACAGACACTGAGGCAGCGCTGACACACTGCCTTTCACACACTGACACACTGAGTGAGCGCTGACACACTGCCTTTCACACACAGACACTGAGGCAGCGCTGACACACTGCCTTTCACACACTGACACACTGAGGGAGCGCTGACACACTGCCTTTCACACACTGACACACTGAGGGAGCGCTGACACACTGCCTTTCACACACTGAGGGAGCGCTGACACACTGCCTTTCACACACAGACACACTGAGGGAGCGCTGACACACTGCCTTTCACACACAGACACACTGAGGGAGCGCTGACACACTGCCTTTCACACACTGAGACACTGAGGGAGCGCTGACACACTGCCTTTCACACACTGACACACTGAGGGAGCGCTGACACACTGCCTTTCACACACTGACACTGAGGGAGCACTGACACACTGCCTTTCACACACTGACACACTGAGGGAGCGCTGACACACTGCCTTTAACACACTGAGGGAGCGCTGACACACTGCCTTTCACACACTGAGACACTGAGGGAGCGCTGACACACTGCCTTTCACACACTGACACACTGAGGGAGCGCTGACACACTGCCTTTCACACACTGACACACTGAGGGAGCGCTGACACACTACCTTTCACACACTGACACACTGAGGCAGCGCTGACACACTGCCTTTCACACACTGACACACTGAGTGAGCGCTGACACACTGCCTTTCACACACTGAGACACTGAGGGAGCGCTGACACACTGCGTTTCAGACACTGACACACTGAGGGAGCGCTGACACACTGCCTTTCACACACTGACACACTGAGGGAGCGCTGACACACTGCCTTTCAGACACTGAGACACTGAGGGAGCGCTGACACACTGCCTTTCACACACAGACACTGAGGGAGCGCTGACACACTGCCTTTCACACACTGACACACTGAGGGAGCGCTGACACACTGCCTTTCACACACAGACACTGAGGGAGCGCTGACACACTGCCTTTCACACACTGACACACTGAGGGAGCGCTGACACACTGCCTTTCACACACAGACACTGAGGGAGCGCTGACACACTGCCTTTCACACACTGACACTGAGGGAGCGCTGACACACTGCCTTTCACACACTGACACACTGAGGGAGCGCTGACACACTGCCTTTAACACACTGAGGGAGCGCTGACACACTGCCTTTCACACACTGACACACTGAGAGAGCGCTGACACACTGCCTTTCAGACACTGAGACAGCGCTGACACACTGCCTTTCACACACTGACACACTGAGGGAGCGCTGACACACTGCCTTTCACACACTGACACACTGAGGGAGCGCTGACACACTGCCTTTCACACACTGACACACTGAGGGAGCGCTGACACACTGCCTTTCACACACTGACACACTGAGGGAGCGCTGACACACTGCCTTTAACACACTGAGGGAGCGCTGACACACTGCCTTTCACACACTGAGACACTGAGGGAGCGCTGACACACTGCCTTTCACACACTGACACACTGAGGGAGCGCTGACACACTGCCTTTCACACACAGACACTGAGGGAGCGCTGACACACTGCCTTTCACACACTGACACACTGAGGGAGCGCTGACACACTGCCTTTCACACACTGACACACTGAGGGAGCGCTGACACACTGCCTTTCACACACAGACACTGAGGCAGCGCTGACACACTGCCTTTCACACACTGACACACTGAGGGAGCGCTGACACGCTGCCTTTCACACACAGACACTGAGGGAGCGCTGACACACTGCCTTTCACACACTGACACACTGAGGGAGCGCTGACACACTGCCTTTCACACACTGACACACTGAGGCAGCGCTGACACACTGCCTTTCACACACTGACACACTGAGGGAGCGCTGACACACTGCCTTTCAGACACTGACACACTGAGGGAGCGCTGACACACTGCCTTTCACACACTGACACACTGAGGGAGCGCTGACACACTGCCTTTCACACACTGACACACTGAGGGAGCGCTGACACACTGCCTTTCAGACACAGACACTGAGGCAGCGCTGACACACTGCCTTTCACACACTGACACACTGAGGGTGCGCTGACACACTGCCTTTCACACAGTGACACCCTGAGGGAGCGCTGACACACTGCCTTTCAGACACAGACACTGAGGCAGCGCTGACACACTGCCTTTCACACACTGACACACTGAGTGAGCGTTGACACACTGCCTTTCACACACTGACACACTGAGGGAGCGCTGACACACTGCCTTTCACACACTGACACACTGAGGGAGCGCTGACACACTGCCCTTCACACACTGACACACTGAGGGAGCGCTGACACACTGCCTTTCACACACTGAGGGAGCGCTGACACACTGAGTGAGCGCTGACACACTGCCTTTCACACACTGACACACTGAGGGAGCGCTGACACACTGCCTTTCACACACTGACACACTGAGGGAGCGCTGACACACTGCCTTTCACACACTGACACACTGAGGGAGCGCTGGCACACTGCCTTTCACACACAGACACTGAGGGAGCGCTGACACACTGCCTTTCACACACTGACACACTGAGGGAGCGCTGACACACTCCCTTTCACACACTGACACACTGAGGGAGCGCTGACACACTCCCTTTCACACACTGACACACTGAGGGAGCGCTGACACACTCCCTTTCACACACTGACACACTGAGGGAGCGCTGACACACTGCCTTTCACACACTGACACACTGAGTGAGCGCTGACACACTGCATTTCACACACTGACACACTGAGGGAGCGCTGACACACTGCCTTTCACACACTGACACACTGAGAGAGCGCTGACACACTGCCTTTCAAACACTGACACACTGAGGGAGCGCTGACACACTCCCTTCACACACTGACACACTGAAGGAGCGCTGACACACTGCCTTTCACACACTGAGACACTGAGGGAGCGCTGACACACTGCCTTTCACACACTGAGGGAGCGCTGACGCACTGCTTTTCACACACTGACACACTGAGGGAGCGCAGACACACTGCCTTTCACACACTGACACACTGAGGGAGCGCTGACACACTCCCTTCACACACTGACACACTAAGGGAGCGCTGACACACTGCCTTTCACACACTGAGACACTGAGGGAGCGCCGACACACTGCCTTTCACACACTGAGGGAGCGCTGACGCACTGCTTTTCACACACTGACACACTGAGGGAGCGCTGACACACTGCCTTTCACACACTGAGGGAGCGCTGACACACAGCCTTTCACACACTGAGGGAGCGCTGACGCACTGCTTTTCACACACTGACACTGAGGGAGCGCTGACACACTCCCTTTCACACACTGACACACTGAGGGAGCGCTGACACACTGCCTTTCACACACTGAGGGAGCGCTGACGCACTGCTTTTCACACACTGACACACTGAGGGAGCGCTGACACACTCCCTTTCACACACTGACACTGAGGGAGCGCTGACACACTGCCTTTCACACACTGACACACTGAGGGAGCGCTGACACACTGCCTTTCACACACTGACACACTGAGGGAGCGCTGACACACTGCCTTTCAGACACTGAGGGAGCGCTGACACACTGCCTTTCACACACTGACACACTGAGGGAGCGCTGACACACTGCCTTTCAGACACTGACACACTGAGGGAGCGCTGACACAGTGCCTTTCACACACTGAGGGAGCGCTGACACACTGCCTTTCAGACACTGACACACTGAGGGAGCGCTGACACACTGCCTTTCACACACTGAGGGAGCGCTGACACACTGCCTTTCACACACTGAGGGAGCGCTGACACACTGCTTTTCACACACTGACACACTGAGGGAGCGCTGACACACTGCCTTTCACACACTGAGGGAGCGCTGGCACACTGCCTTTCACACACTGACACACTGAGGGAGCGCTGACACACTGCCTTTCACACACTGACACACTGAGGCAGCGCTGACACACTGCCTTTCACACACTGACACTGAGGGAGCGCTGACACACTGCCTTTCACACACAGACACACCGAGGGAGCGCTGACACACTGCCTTTCACACACTGACACACTGAGGGAGCGCTGACACACTGCCATTCACAAACTGACACTGAGGGAGCGCTGACACACTGTCTTTCACACACTGACACACTGAGGGAGCGCTGACACACTGCCTTTCAGACACTGAGACACTGAGGGAGCGCTGACACACTGCCTTTCACACACTGACACACTGAGGGAGCGCTGACACACTGTCTTTCACACACTGACACACTGAGGGAGCGCTGACACACTGCCTTTCACACACTGACACTGAGGGAGCGCTGACACACTGCCTTTCACACACTGACACACTGCCTTTCACACACTGACACACTGAGGGAGCGCTGACACACTATCTTTCACACACTGACACACTGCCTTTCACACACTGACACACTGAGGGAGCGCTGACACACTGCCTTTCACACACTGACACACTGCCTTTCACACACAGACACACTGAGGGAGCGCTGACACACTGTCTTTCACACACTGACACACTGCCTTTCACACACTGACACACTGCCTTTCACACACTGACACACTGAGGGAGCGCTGACACACTGCCTTTCACACACTGACACACTGAGGGAGAGCTGACACACTGCCTTTCACACACTGACACACTGAGGGAGCGCTGACACACTGCCTTTCACACACAGACACCGAGGGAGCGCTGACACACTGCCTTTCACACACTGAGACACTGAGGGAGCGCTGACACACTGCCTTTCACACACTGACACACTGCCTTTCACACACTGACACACTGAGGGAGCGCTGACACACTGCCTTTCAGACACAGACACTGAGGCAGCGCTGACACACTGCCTTTCACACACTGACACACTGAGGGAGCGCTGACACACTGCCTTTCACACACTGACACACTGAGGGAGCACTGACACACTGCCTTTCACACACTGAGGGAGCACTGACACACTGCCTTTCACACACTGAGACACTGAGGGAGCGCTGACACACTGCCTTTCACACACTGACACACTGCCTTTCACACACTGACACACTGAGGGAGCGCTGACACACTGCCTTTCAGACACAGACACTGAGGCAGCGCTGACACACTGCCTTTCACACACTGACACACTGAGGGAGCGCTGACACACTGCCTTTCACACACTGACACACTGAGGGAGCGCTGACACACTGCCTTTCACACACTGACACACTGAGGGAGCGCTGACACACTGCCTTTCACACACTGACACACTGAGGCAGCGCTGACACACTGCCTTTCACACACTGACACACTGAGGGAGCGCTGACACACTGCCTTTCAGACACAGACACTGAGGCAGCGCTGACACACTGCCTTTCACACACTGACACACTGAGGGAGCGCTGACACACTGCCTTTCACACACTGACACACTGAGGGAGCGCTGACACACTGCCTTTCACACACTGACACACTGAGGGAGCGCTGACACACTGCCTTTCACACACTGACACACTGAGTGAGCGCTGACACACTGCCTTTCACACACAGACACTGAGGCAGCGCTGACACACTGCCTTTCACACACTGACACACTGAGGGAGCGCTGACACACTGCCTTTCACAGACTGACACACTGAGTGAGCGCTGACACACTGCCTTTCACACACTGACACACTGAGGGAGCGCTGACACACTGCCTTTCACACACAGACACACTGAGGGAGCGCTGACACACTGCCTTTCACACACTGAGGGAGCGCTGACACACTGCCTTTCACACACTGAGACACTGAGGGAGCGCTGACACACTGCCTTTCACACACTGACACACTGAGGGAGCGCTGACACACTGCCTTTCACAGACTGACACTGAGGGAGCGCTGACACACTGCCTTTCACACACTGACACACTGAGGGAGCGCTGACACACTGCCTTTCACACACTGACACACTGAGGGAGCGCTGACACACTGCCTTTCAGACACTGACACACTGAGGGAGCGCTGACACACTGCCTTTCACACACTGACACACTGAGGGAGCGCTGACACACTGCCTTTCAGACACTGACACACTGAGGGAGCGCTGACACACTGCCTTTCACACACTGACACACTGAGGGAGCGCTGACACACTGCCTTTCACACACAGACACTGAGTGAGCGCTGACACACTGCCTTTCACACACTGACACACTGAGGGAGCGCTGACACACTGCCTTTCACACACTGACACACTGAGGGAGCGCTGACACACTGCCTTTCACACACTGAGGGAGCGCTGACACACTGCCTTTCACACACTGACACACTGAGGGAGCGCTGACACACTGCCTTTCACACACTGACACACTGAGGGAGCGCTGACACACTGCCTTTCAGACACAGACACACTGAGAGAGCGCTGACACACTGCCTTTCACACACTGACACACTGAGGGAGCGCTGACACACTGCCTTTCACACACAGACACACTGAGGGAGCGCTGACACACTGCCTTTCACACACTGACACACTGAGGGAGCGCTGACACACTGCCTTTCACACACAGACACTGAGGGAGCGCTGACACACTGCCTTTCACACACTGACACACCGAGGGAGCACTGACACACTGCCTTTCACACACTGAGGGAGCGCTGACACACTGCCTTTCACACACTGAGGGAGCGCTGACGCACTGCTTTTCACACACTGAGACACTGAGGGAGCGCTGACACACTGCCTTTCACACACTGACACACTGAGGGAGCGCTGACACACTGCCTTTCACACACTGAGGGAGCGCTGACGCACTGCTTTTCACACACTGACACTGAGGGAGCGCTGACACACTGCCTTTCACACACTGACACACTGAGGGAGCGCTGACACACTGCCTTTCACACACTGACACACTGAGGGAGTGCTGACACACTCCCTTTCACACACAGACACTGAGGGAGCGCTGACACACTGCCTTTCACACACAGACACTGAGGGAGCGCTGACACACTGCCTTTCACACACAGACACACTGAGAGAGCGCTGACACACTGCCTTTCACACACTGACACACTGAGGGAGCGCTGACACACTGCCTTTCACACACAGACACTGAGGGAGCGCTGACACACTGCCTTTCACACACAGACACACTGAGAGAGCGCTGACACACTGCCTTTCACACACTGACACACTGAGGGAGCGCTGACACAGTGCCTTTCACACACTGACACACTGAGGGAGCGCTGACACACTGCCTTTCACACACTGAGGGAGCGCTGACACACTGCCTTTCACACACTGAGGGAGCGCTGGCACACTGCCTTTCACACACTGACACACTGAGGGAGCGCTGACACACTGCCTTTCACACACTGACACACTGAGGGAGCGCTGACACACTGCCTTTCACACACTGACACACTGAGTGAGCGCTGACACACTGCCTTTCACACACTGACACACTGAGGGAGCGCTGACACACTGCCTTTCACACACTGACACACTGCCTTTCAAACACTGAGACACTGAGGGAGCGCTGACACACTGCCTTTCACACACTGAGGGAGCGCTGACGCACTGCTTTTCACACACTGACACACTGAGGGAGCGCTGACACACTGCCTTTCACACACTGACACACTGAGGGAGCGCTGACACACTCCCTTCACACACTGACACACTAAGGGAGCGCTGACACACTGCCTTTCACACACTGAGACACTGAGGGAGCGCTGACACACTGCCTTTCACACACTGAGGGAGCGCTGACGCACTGCTTTTCACACACTGACACACTGAGGGAGCGCTGACACACTCCCTTTCACACACTGACACACTGAGGGAGCGCTGACACACTGCCTTTCACACACTGACACACTGAGGGAGCGCTGACGCACTGCTTTTCACACACTGACACTGAGGGAGCACTGACACACTGCCTTTCACACACTGACACACTGAGGGAGCGCTGACACACTGCCTTTCACACACTGACACACTGAGGGAGCGCTGACACACTCCCTTTCACACACAGACACTGAGGGAGCGCTGACACACTGCCTTTCACACACAGACACTGAGGGAGCGCTGACACACTGCCTTTCACACACAGACACACTGAGAGAGCGCTGACACACTGCCTTTCACACACTGACACACTGAGGGAGCGCTGACACACTGGCTTTCACACACTGACACACTGAGGGAGCGCTGACACACTGCCTTTCGCACACTGAGACACTGAGGGAGCGCTGACACACTGCCTTTCACACACAGACACTGAGGGAGCGCTGACACACTGCCTTTCACACACAGACACACTGAGAGAGCGCTGACACACTGCCTTTCACACACTGACACACTGAGGGAGCGCTGACACACTGGCTTTCACACACTGACACACTGAGGGAGCGCTGACACACTGCCTTTCACACACTGAGACACTGAGGGAGCGCTGACACACTGCCTTTCACACACAGACACTGAGGGAGCGCTGACACACTGCCTTTCACACACTGACACACTGAGGGAGCGCTGACACACTGCCTTTCACATACTGACACTGAGGGAGCGCTGACACACTGCCTTTCACACACTGACACACTGAGGGAGCGCTGACACACTGCCTTTCACACACTGACACACTGAGGGAGCGCTGACACACTGCCTTTCACACACTGACACACTGAGGGAGCGCTGACACACTGCCTTTCACACACTGAGGGATCGCTGACACACTGCCTTTCACACACTGAGGGAGCGCTGGCACACTGCCTTTCACACACTGACACACTGAGGGAGCGCTGACACACTGCCTTTCACACACTGACACACTGAGGCAGCGCTGACACACTGCCTTTCACACACTGACACTGAGGGAACGCTGACACACTGCCTTTCACACACAGACACACTGAGGGAGCGCTGACACACTGTCTTTCACACACTGACACACTGCCTTTCACACACTGACACACTGAGGGAGCGCTGACACACTGCCTTTCACACACTGACACACTGAGGGAGCGCTGACACACTGCCTTTCACAAACTGACACTGAGGGAGCGCTGACACACTGCCTTTCACACACTGACACACTGAGGGAGCGCTGACACACTGCCTTTCAGACACTGAGACACTGAGGGAGCGCTGACACACTGCCTTTCACACACTGACACACTGAGGGAGCGCTGACACACTGCCTTTCAGACACTGACACACTGAGGGAGCGCTGACACACTGCCTTTCACACACTGACACTGAGGGAGCGCTGACACACTGCCTTTCACACACTGACACACTGCCTTTCACACACTGACACACTGAGGGAGCGCTGACACACTGCCTTTCACACACTGACACACTGCCTTTCACACACAGACACACTGAGGGAGCGCTGACACACTGTCTTTCACACACTGACACACTGCCTTTCACACACTGACACACTGAGGGAGCGCTGACACACTGCCTTTCACACACTGACACACTGAGGGAGCGCTGACACACTGCCTTTCACACACTGACACACTGAGGGAGCGCTGACACACTGCCTTTCACACACAGACACCGAGGGAGCGCTGACACACTGCCTTTCACACACTGACACACTGAGGGAGCGCTGACACACTGCCTTTCACACACTGACACACTGCCTTTCACACACTGACACACTGAGGGAGCGCTGACAGACTGCCTTTCAGACACAGACACTGAGGCAGCGCTGACACACTGCCTTTCACACACTGACACACTGAGGGAGCGCTGACACACTGCCTTTCACACACAGACACACTGAGGGAGCGCTGACACACTGCCTTTCACACACTGAGGAAGCGCTGACACACTGCCTTTCACACACTGACACACTGAGGGAGCGCTGACACACTGCCTTTCACACACTGAGACACTGAGGGAGCGCTGACACACTGCCTTTCACACACTGACACACTGAGGGAGCGCTGACACACTGCCTTTCACACACCGACACACTGAGGGAGCGCTGGCACACTGCCTTTCACACACAGACACACTGTGGGAGCGCTGACACACTGCCTTTCAGACACTGACACACTGAGGGAGCGCTGACACACTGCCTTTCAGACACTGACACACTGAGGGAGCGCTGACACACTGCCTTTCACACACTGACACACTGATGGAGCGCTGACACACTGCCTTTCGCACACAGACACTGAGGGAGCGCTGACACACTGCCTTTCACACACTGAGGGAGCGCTGACACACTGCCTTTCGCACACAGACACTGAGGGAGCACTGACACACTGCCTTTCACACACTGACACACTGAGGGAGCGCTGACACACTGCCTTTCACACACTGACACACTGAGGGAGCGCTGACACACTCCCTTTCACACACAGACACTGAGGGAGCGCTGACACACTGCCTTTCACACACAGACACTGAGGGAGCGCTGACACACTGCCTTTCACACACAGACACACTGAGAGAGCGCTGACACACTGCCTTTCACACACTGACACACTGAGGGAGCGCTGACACACTGGCTTTCACACACTGACACACTGAGGGAGCGCTGACACACTGCCTTTCGCACACTGAGACACTGAGGGAGCGCTGACACACTGCCTTTCACACACAGACACTGAGGGAGCGCTGACACACTGCCTTTCACACACAGACACACTGAGAGAGCGCTGACACACTGCCTTTCACACACTGACACACTGAGGGAGCGCTGACACACTGGCTTTCACACACTGACACACTGAGGGAGCGCTGACACACTGCCTTTCACACACTGAGACACTGAGGGAGCGCTGACACACTGCCTTTCACACACAGACACTGAGGGAGCGCTGACACACTGCCTTTCACACACTGACACACTGAGGGAGCGCTGACACACTGCCTTTCACACACTGACACACTGAGGGAGCGCTGACACACTGCCTTTCACACACTGACACACTGAGGGAGCGCTGACACACTGCCTTTCACACACTGAGGGATCGCTGACACACTGCCTTTCACACACTGAGGGAGCGCTGGCACACTGCCTTTCACACACTGACACACTGAGGGAGCGCTGACACACTGCCTTTCACACACTGACACACTGAGGCAGCGCTGACACACTGCCTTTCACACACTGACACTGAGGGAACGCTGACACACTGCCTTTCACACACAGACACACTGAGGGAGCGCTGACACACTGTCTTTCACACACTGACACACTGCCTTTCACACACTGACACACTGAGGGAGCGCTGACACACTGCCTTTCACACACTGACACACTGAGGGAGCGCTGACACACTGCCTTTCACAAACTGACACTGAGGGAGCGCTGACACACTGCCTTTCACACACTGACACACTGAGGGAGCGCTGACACACTGCCTTTCAGACACTGAGACACTGAGGGAGCGCTGACACACTGCCTTTCACACACTGACACACTGAGGGAGCGCTGACACACTGCCTTTCAGACACTGACACACTGAGGGAGCGCTGACACACTGCCTTTCAGACACTGACACACTGAGGGAGCGCTGACACACTGCCTTTCACACACTGACACACTGAGGGAGCGCTGACACACTGCCTTTCAGACACTGACACACTGAGGGAGCGCTGACACACTGCCTTTCACACACTGACACTGAGGGAGCGCTGACACACTGCCTTTCACACACTGACACACTGCCTTTCACACACTGACACACTGAGGGAGCGCTGACACACTGCCTTTCACACACTGACACACTGCCTTTCACACACAGACACACTGAGGGAGCGCTGACACACTGCCTTTCACACACTGACACACTGAGGGAGCGCTGACACACTGCCTTTCACACACTGACACACTGAGGGAGCGCTGACACACTGCCTTTCACACACAGACACCGAGGGAGCGCTGACACACTGCCTTTCACACACTGACACACTGAGGGAGCGCTGACACACTGCCTTTCACACACTGACACACTGCCTTTCACACACTGACACACTGAGGGAGCGCTGACAGACTGCCTTTCAGACACAGACACTGAGGCAGCGCTGACACACTGCCTTTCACACACTGACACACTGAGGGAGCGCTGACACACTGCCTTTCACACACAGACACACTGAGGGAGCGCTGACACACTGCCTTTCACACACTGAGGGAGCGCTGACACACTGCCTTTCACACACTGACACACTGAGGGAGCGCTGACACACTGCCTTTCACACACTGAGACACTGAGGGAGCGCTGACACACTGCCTTTCACACACTGACACACTGAGGGAGCGCTGACACACTGCCTTTCACACACCGACACACTGAGGGAGCGCTGGCACACTGCCTTTCACACACAGACACACTGTGGGAGCGCTGACACACTGCCTTTCAGACACTGACACACTGAGGGAGCGCTGACACACTGCCTTTCAGACACTGACACACTGAGGGAGCGCTGACACACTGCCTTTCACACACTGACACACTGATGGAGCGCTGACACACTGCCTTTCGCACACAGACACTGAGGGAGCGCTGACACACTGCCTTTCACACACTGAGGGAGCGCTGACACACTGCCTTTCGCACACAGACACTGAGGGAGCGCTGACACACTGCCTTTCACACACTGACACACTGAGGCAGCGCTGACACACTGCCTTTCACACACTGACACACTGAGGGAGCGCTGACACACTGCCTTTCACACACTGACACACTGAGGGAGCGCTGACACACTGCCTTTCACACACTGACACACTGAGGGAGCGCTGACACACTGCCTTTCCCACACTGACACACTGAGGGAGCGCTGACACACTGCCTTTCAGACACAGACACACTGAGAGAGCGCTGACACACTGCCTTTCACACACTGACACACTGAGGGAGCGCTGACACACTGCCTTTCACACACTGACACACTGAGGGAGCGCTGACACACTGCCTTTCACACACAGACACTGAGGGAGCGCTGACACACTGCCTTTCACACACTGACACTGAGGGAGCGCTGACACACTGCCTTTCACACACTGACACACTGAGGGAGCGCTGACACACTGCCTTTCACACACTGACACACTGCCTTTCACACACAGACACACTGAGGGAGCGCTGACACACTGTCTTTCACACACTGACACACTGCCTTTCACACACTGACACACTGAGGGAGCGCTGACACACTGCCTTTCACACACTGACACACTGAGGGAGCGCTGACACACTGCCTTTCACACACTGACACACTGAGGGAGCGCTGACACACTGCCTTTCACACACAGACACCGAGGGAGCGCTGACACACTGCCTTTCACACACTGACACACTGAGGGAGCGCTGACACACTGCCTTTCACACACTGACACACTGCCTTTCACACACTGACACACTGAGGGAGCGCTGACACACTGCCTTTCACACACAGACACACTGAGGGAGCGCTGACACACTGCCTTTCACACACTGAGGGAGCGCTGACACACTGCCTTTCACACACTGACACACTGAGGGAGCGCTGACACACTGCCTTTCACACACTGAGACACTGAGGGAGCGCTGACACACTGCCTTTCACACACTGACACACAGAGGGAGCGCTGACACACTGCCTTTCACACACTGACACACTGAGGGAGCGCTGGCACACTGCCTTTCACACACAGACACACTGTGGGAGCGCTGACACACTGCCTTTCAGACACTGACACACTGAGGGAGCGCTGACACACTGCCTTTCAGACACTGACACACTGAGGGAGCGCTGACACACTGCCTTTCACACACTGACACACTGATGGAGCGCTGACACACTGCCTTTCGCACACAGACACTGAGGGAGCGCTGACACACTGCCTTTCACACACTGAGGGAGCGCTGACACACTGCCTTTCGCACACAGACACTGAGGGAGCGCTGACACACTGCCTTTCACACACTGACACACTGAGGCAGCGCTGACACACTGCCTTTCACACACTGACACACTGAGGGAGCGCTGACACACTGCCTTTCACACACTGACACACTGAGGGAGCGCTGACACACTGCCTTTCACACACTGACACACTGAGGGAGCGCTGACACACTGCCTTTCCCACACTGACACACTGAGGGAGCGCTGACACACTGCCTTTCAGACACAGACACACTGAGAGAGCGCTGACACACTGCCTTTCACACACTGACACACTGAGGGAGCGCTGACACACTGCCTTTCACACACTGACACACTGAGGGAGCGCTGACACACTGCCTTTCACACACAGACACTGAGGGAGCGCTGACACACTGCCTTTCACACACTGACACTGAGGGAGCGCTGACACACTGCCTTTCACACACTGACACACTGAGGGAGCGCTGACACACTGCCTTTCACACACTGACACACTGAGGGAGCGCTGACACACTGCCTTTCACACACTGAGGGAGCGCTAACACACTGCCTTTCACACACTGACACACTGAGGGAGCGCTGACACACTGCCTTTCACACACAGACACCGAGGGAGCGCTGACACACTGCCTTTCACACACTGACACACTGAGGGAGCGCTGACACACTGCCTTTCACACACAGACACCGAGGGAGCGCTGACACACTGCCTTTCACACACTGACACACTGCCTTTCACACACTGACACACTGAGGCAGCGCTGACACACTGCCTTTCACACACTGACACACTGAGGGAGCGCTGACACACTGCCTTTCACAGACTGACACACTGAGTGAGCGCTGACACACTGCCTTTCACACACTGACACACTGAGGGAGCGCTGATACACTGCCTTTCACACACTGAGGGAGCGCTGACACACTGCCTTTCACACACTGAGACACTGAGGGAGCGCTGACACACTGCCTTTCACACACTGACACACTGAGGGAGCGCTGACACACTGCCTTTCACACACTGACACACTGAGGGAGCGCTGGCACACTGCCTTTCACACACAGACACACTGAGGGAGCGCTGACACACTGCCTTTCACACACTGACGCACTGAGGGAGCGCTGACACACTGCCTTTCACACACAGACACTGAGGGAGCGCTGACACACTGCCTTTCACACACTGACACACTGAGGGAGCGCTGACACACTGCCTTTCACACACTGAGGGAGCGCTGACACACTGCCTTTCACACACTGAGGGAGCGCTGACGCACTGCTTTTCACACACTGAGACACTGAGGGAGCGCTGACACACTGCCTTTCACACACTGACACACTGAGGGAGCGCTGACACACTGCCTTTCACACACTGAGGGAGCGCTGACGCACTGCTTTTCACACACTGAGACACTGAGGGAGCGCTGACACACTGCTTTTCACACACTGACACTGAGGGAGCGCTGACACACTGCCTTTCACACACTGACACACTGAGGGAGCGCTGACACACTGCCTTTCACACACTGACACACTGAGGGAGCGCTGACACACTGCCTTTCACACACTGACACTGAGGGAGCGCTGACACACTGCCTTTCACACACAGACACTGAGGGAGCGCTGACACACTGCCTTTCACACACAGACACTGAGGGAGCGCTGACACACTGCCTTTCACACACTGACACACTGAGGGAGCGCTGACACAGTGCCTTTCACACACTGACACACTGAGGGAGCGCTGACACACTGCCTTTCACACACTGAGGGAGCGCTGACACACTGCCTTTCACACACTGAGGGAGCGCTGGCACACTGCCTTTCACACACTGACACACTGAGGGAGCGCTGACACACTGCCTTTCACACACTGACACACTGAGGGAGCGCTGACACACTGCCTTTCACACACTGACACACTGAGTGAGCGCTGACACACTGCCTTTCACACACTGACACACTGAGGGAGCGCTGACACACTGCCTTTCACACACTGACACACTGAGGGAGCGCTGACACACTGCCTTTCAAACACTGACACACTGAGGGAGCGCTGACACACTGCCTTTCACACACTGAGGGAGCGCTGACGCACAGCTTTTCACACACTGACACACTGAGGGAGCGCTGACACACTGCCTTTCACACACTGACACACTGAGGGAGCGCTGACACACTGCCTTTCACACACAGACACCGAGGGAGCGCTGACACACTGCCTTTCACACACTGACACACTGCCTTTCACACACTGACACACTGAGGCAGCGCTGACACACTGCCTTTCACACACTGACACACTGAGGGAGCGCTGACACACTGCCTTTCACAGACTGACACACTGAGTGAGCGCTGACACACTGCCTTTCACACACTGACACACTGAGGGAGCGCTGATACACTGCCTTTCACACACTGAGGGAGCGCTGACACACTGAGTGAGCGCTGACACACTGCCTTTCACACACTGAGACACTGAGGGAGCGCTGACACACTGCCTTTCACACACTGACACACTGAGGGAGCGCTGACACACTGCCTTTCACACACTGACACACTGAGGGAGCGCTGGCACACTGCCTTTCACACACAGACACACTGAGGGAGCGCTGACACACTGCCTTTCACACACTGACGCACTGAGGGAGCGCTGACACACTGCCTTTCACACACAGACACTGAGGGAGCGCTGACACACTGCCTTTCACACACTGACACACTGAGGGAGCGCTGACACACTGCCTTTCACACACTGAGGGAGCGCTGACACACTGCCTTTCACACACTGAGGGAGCGCTGACGCACTGCTTTTCACACACTGAGACACTGAGGGAGCGCTGACACACTGCCTTTCACACACTGACACACTGAGGGAGCGCTGACACACTGCCTTTCACACACTGAGGGAGCGCTGACGCACTGCTTTTCACACACTGACACTGAGGGAGCGCTGACACACTGCCTTTCACACACTGACACACTGAGGGAGCGCTGACACACTGCCTTTCACACACTGACACACTGAGGGAGCGCTGACACACTGCCTTTCACACACTGACACTGAGGGAGCGCTGACACACTGCCTTTCACACACAGACACTGAGGGAGCGCTGACACACTGCCTTTCACACACAGACACTGAGGGAGCGCTGACACACTGCCTTTCACACACTGAGGGAGCGCTGACACACTGCCTTTCACACACTGAGGGAGCGCTGGCACACTGCCTTTCACACACTGACACACTGAGGGAGCGCTGACACACTGCCTTTCACACACTGACACACTGAGGGAGCGCTGACACACTGCCTTTCACACACTGACACACTGAGTGAGCGCTGACACACTGCCTTTCACACACTGACACACTGAGGGAGCGCTGACACACTGCCTTTCACACACTGACACACTGAGGGAGCGCTGACACACTGCCTTTCAAACACTGACACACTGAGGGAGCGCTGACACACTGCCTTTCACACACTGACACACTGAGGGAGCGCTGACACACTGCCTTTCACACACTGAGGGAGCGCTGACGCACTGCTTTTCACACACTGACACACTGAGGGAGCGCTGACACACTGCCTTTCACACACTGACACACTGAGGGAGCGCTGACACACTCCCTTCACACACTGACACACTAAGGGAGCGCTGACACACTGCCTTTCACACACTGAGACACTGAGGGAGCGCTGACACACTGCCTTTCACACACTGAGGGAGCGCTGACGCACTGCTTTTCACACACTGACACACTGAGGGAGCGCTGACACACTGCCTTTCACACACTGAGACACTGAGGGAGCGCTGACACACTGCCTTTCACACACTGAGGGAGCGATGACGCACTGCTTTTCACACACTGACACACTGAGGGAGCGCTGACACACTGCCTTTCACACACTGACACACTGAGGGAGCGCTGACACACTCCCTTCACACACTGACACACTAAGGGAGCGCTGACACACTGCCTTTCACACACTGAGACACTGAGGGAGCGCTGACACACTGCCTTTCACACACTGAGGGAGCGCTGACGCACTGCTTTTCACACACTGACACTGAGGGAGCGCTGACACACTCCCTTTCACACACTGACACACTGAGGGAGCGCTGACACACTGCCTTTCACACACTGAGGGAGCGCTGACGCACTGCTTTTCACACACTGACACTGAGGGAGCGCTGACACACTGCCTTTCACACACTGACACACTGAGGGAGCGCTGACACACTGCCTTTCACACACTGACACACTGAGGGAGCGCTGACACACTCCCTTTCACACACAGACACTGAGGGAGCGCTGACACACTGCCTTTCACACACAGACACTGAGGGAGCGCTGACCACTGCCTTTCACACACTGACACACTGTGGGAGCGCTGACACACTGCCTTTCACACACTGACACACTGAGGGAGCGCTGACACACTGCCTTTCACACACAGACACACTGAGAGAGCGCTGACACACTGCCTTTCACACACTGACACACTGAGGGAGCGCTGACACACTGCCTTTCACACACAGACACTGAGGGAGCGCTGACACACTGCCTTTCACACACAGACACTGAGGGAGCGCTGACCACTGCCTTTCACACACTGACACACTGAGGGAGCGCTGACACACTGCCTTTCACACACTGACACACTGAGGGAGCGCTGACACACTGCCTTTCACACACTGACACACTGAGGGAGCGCTGACACACTGCCTTTCACACACAGACACACTGAGAGAGCGCTGACACACTGCCTTTCACACACTGACACACTGAGGGAGCGCTGACACACTGCCTTTCACACACTGACACACTGAGGGAGCGCTGACACACTGCCTTTCACACACAGACACACTGAGGGAGCGCTGACACACTGCCTTTCACACACTGAGGGAGCGCTGACACACTGCCTTTCACACACTGAGGGAGCGCTGGCACACTGCCTTTCACACACTGACACACTGAGGGAGCGCTGACACACTGCCTTTCACACACTGACACACTGAGGCAGCGCTGACACACTGCCTTTCACACACTGACACTGAGGGAACGCTGACACACTGCCTTTCACACACAGACACACTGAGGGAGCGCTGACACACTGTCTTTCACACACTGACACACTGCCTTTCACACACTGACACACTGAGGGAGCGCTGACACACTGCCTTTCACACACTGACACACTGAGGGAGCCCTGACACACTGCCTTTCACACACTGACACTGAGGGAGCCCTGACACACTGCCTTTCACACACTGACACACTGCCTTTCACACACTGACACACTGAGGGAGCGCTGACACACTGTCTTTCACACACTGACACACTGCCTTTCACACACTGACACACTGAGGGAGCGCTGACACACTGCCTTTCACACACTGACACACTGCCTTTCACACACAGACACACTGAGGGAGCGCTGACACACTGTCTTTCACACACTGACACACTGCCTTTCACACACTGACACACTGAGGGAGCGCTGACACACTGCCTTTCACACACTGACACACTGAGGGAGCGCTGACACACTGCCTTTCACACACTGACACACTGAGGGAGCGCTGACACACTGCCTTTCACACACAGACACCGAGGGAGCGCTGACACACTGCCTTTCACACACTGACACACTGAGGGAGCGCTGACACACTGCCTTTCACACACTGACACACTGCCTTGCACACACTGACACACTGAGGGAGCGCTGACAGACTGCCTTTCAGACACAGACACTGAGGCAGCGCTGACACACTGCCTTTCACACACTGACACACTGAGGGAGCGCTGACACACTGCCTTTCACAGACTGACACACTGAGTGAGCGCTGACACACTGCCTTTCACACACTGACACACTGAGGGAGCGCTGACACACTGCCTTTCACACACAGACACACTGAGGGAGCGCTGACACACTGCCTTTCACACACAGACACTGAGGGAGCGCTGACACACTGCCTTTCACACACTGACACACTGAGGGAGCGCTGACACACTGCCTTTCACACACTGAGACACTGAGGGAGCGCTGACACACTGCCTTTCACACACTGACACACTGAGGGAGCGCTGACACACTGCCTTTCACACACTGACACACTGAGGGAGCGCTGGCACACTGCCTTTCACACACAGACACACTGTGGGAGCGCTGACACACTGCCTTTCAGACACTGACACACTGAGGGAGCGCTGACACACTGCCTTTCAGACACTGACACACTGAGGGAGCGCTGACACACTGCCTTTCACACACTGACACACTGAGGGAGCGCTGACACACTGCCTTTCGCACACAGACACTGAGGGAGCGCTGACACACTGCCTTTCACACACTGAGGGAGCGCTGACACACTGCCTTTCACACACTGACACACTGAGGCAGCGCTGACACACTGCCTTTCACACACTGACACACTGAGGGAGCGCTGACACACTGCCTTTCACACACTGACACACTGAGGGAGCGCTGACACACTGCCTTTCACACACTGACACACTGAGGGAGCGCTGACACACTGCCTTTCCCACACTGACACACTGAGGGAGCGCTGACACACTGCCTTTCACACACTGACACACTGAGGGAGCGCTGACACACTGCCTTTCACACACAGACACTGAGGGAGCGCTAACACACTGCCTTTCACACACTGACAGACTGAGGGAGCGCTGACACACTGCCTTTCACACACAGACACTGAGGGAGCGCTGACACTCTGCCTTTCACACACTGACACTGAGGGAGCGCTGACATACTGCCTTTCACACACTGACACACTGAGGGAGCGCTGACACACTGCCTTTCACACACTGACACACTGAGGGAGCGCTGACACACTGCCTTTCACACACTGAGGGAGCGCTGACACACTGCCTTTCACACACTGACACACTGAGGGAGCGCTGACACACTGCCTTTCACACACAGACACCGAGGGAGCGCTGACACACTGCATTTCACACACTGACACACTGAGGGAGCGCTGACACACTGCCTTTCACACACAGACACCGAGGGAGCGCTGACACACTGCCTTTCACACACTGACACACTGCCTTTCACACACTGACACACTGAGGGAGCGCTGACACACTGCCTTTCACAGACAGACACACTGAGTGAGCGCTGACACACTGCCTTTCACACACTGACACACTGAGGGAGCGCTGACACACTGCCTTTCACACACAGACACACTGAGGGAGCGCTGACACACTGCCTTTCACACACTGAGGGAGCGCTGACACACTGCCTTTCACACACTGACACACTGAGGGAGCGCTGACACACTGCCTTTCAGACTCTGACACACTGAGGGAGCGCTGACACACTGCCTTTCACACACTGACACACTGAGGGAGCGCTGACACACTGCCTTTCACACACAGACACTGAGGGAGCGCTGACACACTGCATTTCACACACTGAGGGAGCGCTGACACACTGCCTTTCACACACTGACACACTGAGGGAGCGCTGACACACTGCCTTTCAGACACAGACACACTGGGGGAGCGCTGACACACTGCCTTTCACACACTGAGGGAGCGCTGACACACTGCCTTTCACACACTGACACACTGAGGGAGCGCTGACACACTGCCTTTCAGACACAGACACACTGAGAGAGCGCTGACACACTGCCTTTCACACACTGACACACTGAGGGAGCGCTGACACACTGCCTTTAACACACTGAAACACTGAGGGAGCGCTGACACACTGCCTTTCACACACTGACACACTGAGGGAGCGCTGACACACTGCCTTTCACACACTGACACACTGAGGGACCGCTGACACACTGCCTTTCACACACTGACACACTGAGGGAGCGCTGACACACTGCCTTTCACACACTGACACACTGAGGGAGCGCTGACACACTGCCTTTCACACACTGACACACTGAGGGAGCGCTGACACACTGCCTTTCACACACTGACACACTG
This sequence comes from Scyliorhinus torazame, assembly GCF_047496885.1. NCBI lineage: Eukaryota > Metazoa > Chordata > Chondrichthyes > Carcharhiniformes > Scyliorhinidae > Scyliorhinus > Scyliorhinus torazame. The sequence continues at coordinate 61,403 of NW_027308362.1, read as the reverse complement.
AGGGAGCGCTGACACACTGCCTTTCACACACTGAGGGAGCGCGGACACACTGCCTTTCACACACTGACACACTGAGGGAGCGCTGACACACTGCCTTTCACACACTGACACACTGAGGGAGCGCTGACACACTGCCTTTCACACACTGACACACTGAGGGAGCGCTGACACACTGCCTTTCACACACTGACACACTGAGGGAGCGCTGACACACTCGCTTTCACACACTGAGGGAGCGCTGACACACTGCCTTTCACACACTGACACACTGAGGGAGCGCTGACACACTGCCTTTCACACACTGACAGACTGAGGGAGCGCTGACACACTGCCTTTCACACACAGACACTGAGGGAGCGCTGACACACTGCCTTTCACACACTGACACTGAGGGAGCGCTGACACACTGCCTTTCACACACTGACACACTGAGGGAGCGCTGACACACTGCCTTTCACACACTGACACACTGAGGGAGCGCTGACACACTGCCTTTCACACACTGAGGGAGCGCTGACACACTGCCTTTCACACACTGACACACTGAGGGAGCGCTGACACACTGCCTTTCACACACAGACACCGAGGGAGCGCTGACACACTGCATTTCACACACTGACACACTGAGGGAGCGCTGACACACTGCCTTTCACACACAGACACCGAGGGAGCGCTGACACACTGCCTTTCACACACTGACACACTGCCTTTCACACACTGACACACTGAGGGAGCGCTGACACACTGCCTTTCACAGACAGACACACTGAGTGAGCGCTGACACACTGCCTTTCACACACTGACACACTGAGGGAGCGCTGACACACTGCCTTTCACACACAGACACACTGAGGGAGCGCTGACACACTGCCTTTCACACACTGAGGGAGCGCTGACACACTGCCTTTCACACACTGACACACTGAGGGAGCGCTGACACACTGCCTTTCAGACACTGACACACTGAGGGAGCGCTGACACACTGCCTTTCACACACTGACACACTGTGGGAGCGCTGACACACTGCCTTTCAGACACTGACACACTGAGGGAGCGCTGACACACTGCCTTTCACACACTGACACACTGAGGGAGCGCTGACACACTGCCTTTCACACACAGACACTGAGGGAGCGCTGACACACTGCATTTCACACACTGAGGGAGCGCTGACACACTGCCTTTCACACACTGACACACTGAGGGAGCGCTGACACACTGCCTTTCAGACACAGACACACTGGGGGAGCGCTGACACACTGCCTTTCACACACTGAGGGAGCGCTGACACACTGCCTTTCACACACTGACACACTGAGGGAGCGCTGACACACTGCCTTTCAGACACAGACACACTGAGAGAGCGCTGACACACTGCCTTTCACACACTGACACACTGAGGGAGCGCTGACACACTGCCTTTAACACACTGAAACACTGAGGGAGCGCTGACACACTGCCTTTCACACACTGACACACTGAGGGAGCGCTGACACACTGCCTTTCACACACTGACACACTGAGGGACCGCTGACACACTGCCTTTCACACACTGACACACTGAGGGAGCGCTGACACACTGCCTTTCACACACTGACACACTGAGGGAGCGCTGACACACTGCCTTTCACACACTGACACACTGAGGGAGCGCTGACACACTGCCTTTCACACACTGACACACTGAGGGAGCGCTGACACACTGCCTTTCACACACTGAGGGAGCGCGGACACACTGCCTTTCACACACTGACACACTGAGGGAGCGCTGACACACTGCCTTTCACACACTGACACACTGAGGGAGCGCTGACACACTGCCTTTCACACACTGACACACTGAGGGAGCGCTGACACACTGCCTTTCACACACTGACACACTGAGGGAGCGCTGACACACTCGCTTTCACACACTGAGGGAGCGCTGACACACTGCCGTTCACACACTGACACACTGAGGGAGCGCTGACACACTGCCTTTCACACACTGACACACTGAGGGAGCGCTGACACACTCCCTTTCACACACTGACACACTGAGGGAGCGCTGACACACTCCCTTTCACACACTGACACACTGAGGGAGCGCTGACACACTGCCTTTCACACACTGAGACACTGAGGGAGCGCTGACACACTGCCTTTCACACACTGACACACTGAGGGAGCGCTGACGCACTGCCTTTCACACACTGAGGGAGCGCTGACGCACTGCTTTTCACACACTTACACTGAGGGAGCGCTGACACACTGCCTTTCACACACTGACACACTGAGTGAGCGCTGACACACTGCCTTTCACACAATGACACACTGAGGGAGCGCTGACACACTGCCTTTCACACACTGACACACTGAGGGAGCGCTGGCACACTGCCTTTCACACACTGACACACTGAGGGAGCGCTGACACACTGCCTTTCACACACTGACACTGAGGGAGCGCTGACACACTGCCTTTCACACACAGACACACTGAGAGAGCGCTGACACACTGCCTTCCACACACTGACACACTGAGGGAGCGCTGACACACTGCCTTTCACACACTGACACACTGAGGGAGCGCTGACACACTGCCTTTCACACACTGACACTGAGGGAGCGCTGACACACTGCCTTTCACACACTGACACACTGAGGGAGCGCCGACACACTGCCTTTAACACACTGAGGGAGCGCTGACACACTGCCTTTCACACACTGAGACACTGAGGGAGCGCTGACACACTGCCTTTCACACACTGACACACTGAGGGAGCGTTGACACACTGCCTTTCACACACTGACACACTGAGGGAGCGCTGACACACTGCCTTTCACACACTGACACACTGAGGGAGCGCTGACACACTGCCTTTCACACACTGACACACTGAGGCAGCGCTGACACACTGCCTTTCACACACTGACACACTGAGAGAGCGCTGACACACTGCCTTTCACACACTGACACACTGAGGGAGCGCTGACACACTGCCTTTCACACACTGAGGGAGCGCTGACGCACTGCTTTTCACACACTGACACACTGAGGGAGCGCTGACACACTGCCTTTCACACACTGACACACTGAGGGAGCGCTGGCACACTGCCTTTCACACACTGACACACTGAGGGAGCGCTGACACACTGCCTTTCACACACTGACACTGAGGGAGCGCTGACACACTGCCTTTCACACACAGACACACTGAGAGAGCGCTGACACACTGCCTTTCACACACTGACACACTGAGGGAGCGCTGACACACTGCCTTTCACACACTGACACACTGAGGGAGCGCTGACACACTGCCTTTCACACACTGACACTGAGGGAGCGCTGACACACTGCCTTTCACACACTGACACACTGAGGGAGCGCTGACACACTGCCTTTCAGACACTGAGACACTGAGGGAGCGCTGACACACTGCCTTTCACACACTGGCACACTGAGGGAGCGCCGACACACTGCCTTTACCACACTGAGGGAGCGCTGACACACTGCCTTTCACACACTGAGACACTGAGGGAGCGCTGACACACTGCCTTTCACACACTGACACACTGAGGGAGCGCTGACACACTGCCTTTCACACACTGACACACTGAGGGAGCGCTGACACACTGCCTTTCACACACTGACACACTGAGGGAGCGCTGACACACTGCCTTTCACACACTGACACACTGAGGCAGCGCTGACACACTGCCTTTCACACACTGACACACTGAGAGACCGCTGACACACTGCCTTTCACACACTGACACACTGAGGGAGCGCTGACACACTGCCTTTCAGACACTGAGACACTGAGGGAGCGCTGACACACTGCCTTTCACACACAGACACTGAGGGAGCGCTGACACACTGCCTTTCACACACTGACACACTGAGGGAGCGCTGACACACTGCCTTTCACACACAGACACTGAGGGAGCGCTGACACACTGCCTTTCACACACTGACACACTGAGGGAGCGCTGACACACTGCCTTTCACACGCAGACACTTAGGGAGCGCTGACACACTGCCTTTCACACACTGACACTGAGGGAGCGCTGACACACTGCCTTTCACACACTGACACACTGAGGGAGCGCTAACACACTGCCTTTCAGACACTGAGACACTGAGGGAGCGCTGACACACTGCCTTTCACACACAGACACTGAGGGAGCGCTGACACACTGCCTTTCACACACTGACACACTGAGGGAGCGCTGACACACTGCCTTTCACACGCAGACACTTAGGGAGCGCTGACACACTGCCTTTCACACACTGACACTGAGGGAGCGCTGACACACTGCCTTTCACACACTGACACACTGAGGGAGCGCTAACACACTGCCTTTCAGACACTGAGACACTGAGGGAGCGCTGACACACTGCCTTTCACACACAGACACTGAGGGAGCGCTGACACACTGCCTTTCACACACTGACACACTGAGGGAGCGCTGACACACTGCCTTTCACACACAGACACTGAGGGAGCGCTGACACACTGCCTTTCACACACTGACACACTGAGGGAGCGCTGACACACTGCCTTTCACACACTGACACTGAGGGAGCGCTGACACACTGCCTTTCACACACTGACACACTGAGGGAGCGCTGACACACTGCCTTTAACACACTGAGGGAGCGCTGACACACTGCCTTTCACACACTGAGACACTGAGGGAGCGCTGACACACTGCCTTTCACACACTGACACACTGAGGGAGCGCTGACACACTGCCTTTCACACACTGACACACTGAGGGAGCGCTGACACACTGCCTTTCACACACTGACACACTGAGGCAGCGCTGACACACTGCCTTTCACACACTGAGACACTGAGGGAGCGCTGACACACTGCCTTTCACACACTGACACACTGAGGGAGCGCTGACACACTGCCTTTCACACACTGACACACTGAGGGAGCGCTGACACACTGCCTTTCACACACTGACACACTGAGGCAGCGCTGACACACTGCCTTTCACACACTGACACTGAGGGAGCGCTGACACACTGCCTTTCACACACTGAGACACTGAGGGAGCGCTGACACACTGCCTTTCACACACTGACACACTGAGGGAGCGCTGACACACTGCCTTTCACACACTGACACACTGAGGGAGCGCTGACACACTGCCTTTCACACACTGACACACTGAGGGAGCGCTGACACGCTGCCTTTCACACACAGACACTGAGGGAGCGCTGACACACTGCCTTTCACACACTGACACACTGAGGGAGCGCTGACACACTGCCTTTCACACACTGACACACTGAGGGAGCGCTGACACACTGCCTTTCACACACTGACACACTGAGGGAGCGCTGACACACTGCCTTTCACACACTGACACACTGAGGGAGCGCTGACACACTGCCTTTCACACACTGACACACTGAGGGAGCGCTGACACACTGCCTTTCAGACACAGACACTGAGGCAGCGCTGACACACTGCCTTTCACACACTGACACACTGAGTGAGCGCTGACACACTGCCTTTCACACACTGACACACTGAGGGAGCGCTGACACACTGCCTTTCACACACTGACACACTGAGGGAGCGCTGACACACTGCCTTTCACACACTGACACACTGAGGGAGCGCTGACACACTGCCTTTCACACACTGAGGGAGCGCTGACACACTGCCTTTCACACACTGACACACTGAGGGAGCGCTGACACACTGCCTTTCACACACTGACACACTGAGGGAGCGCTGACACACTGCCTTTCACACACTGACACACTGAGGGAGCGCTGACACACTGCCTTTCACACACAGACACACTGAGGGAGCGCTGACACACTGCCTTTCTCACACTGAGACACTGAGGGAGCGCTGACACACTGCCTTTCACACACTGACACACTGAGGGAGCGCTGACACACTGCCTTTCACACACTGACACACTGAGGCAGCGCTGACACACTGCCTTTCACACACTGACACACTGAGGGTGCGCTGACACACTGCCTTTCACACACTGACACACTGAGGGAGCGCTGACACACTGCCTTTCAGACACAGACACTGAGGCAGCGCTGACACACTGCCTTTCACACACTGACACACTGAGTGAGCGCTGACACACTGCCTTTCACACACCGACACACTGAGGGAGCGCTGACACACTGCCTTTCACACACTGAGGGAGCGCTGACACACTGCCTTTCACACACTGACACACTGAGGGAGCGCTGACACACTGCCTTTCACACACTGACACACTGAGGGAGCGCTGACACACTGCCTTTCACACACAGACACACTGAGGGAGCGCTGACACACTGCCTTTCACACACTGAGACACTGAGGGAGCGCTGACACACTGCCTTTCACACACTGACACACTGAGGGAGCGCTGACACACTGCCTTTCACACACTGACACACTGAGGCAGCGCTGACACACTGCCTTTCACACACTGACACACTGAGGGAGCGCTGACACACTGCCTTTCACAGACTGAGGGAGCGCTGACACACTGAGTGAGCGCTGACACACTGCCTTTCACACACTGAGACACTGAGGGAGCGCTGACACACTGCCTTTCACACACTGACACACTGAGGGAGCGCTGACACACTGCCTTTCACACACTGACACACTGAGGGAGTGCTGGCACACTGCCTTTCACACACAGACACACTGAGGGAGCGCTGACGCACTGCCTTTCACACACTGAGGGAGCGCTGATGCACTGCTTTTCACACACTGACACTGAGGGAGCGCTGACACACTGCCTTTCACACACTGACACACTGAGGGAGCGCTGACACACTGCTTTTCACACACTGACACACTGAGGGAGCGCTGACACACTGCCTTTCACACACTGACACACTGAGGGAGCGCTGACACACTGCCTTTCACACACTGACACACTGAGGGAGCGCTGACACACTGCTTTTCACACACTGACACACTGAGGGAGCGCTGACACACTCCCTTTCACACACAGACACTGAGGGAGCGCTGACACACTGCCTTTCACACACAGACACTGAGGGAGCGCTGACACACTGCCTTTCACACACAGACACACTGAGAGAGCGCTGACACACTGCCTTTCACACACTGACACACTGAGGGAGCGCTGACACACTGCCTTTCACACACTGACACACTGAGGGAGCGCTGACACACTGCCTTTCACACACTGACACACTGAGGGAGCGCTGACACACTGCCTTTCACACACTGACACACTGAGGGAGCGCTGACACACTGCCTTTCACACACAGACACACTGAGGGAGCGCTGGCACAGTGCCTTTCACACACTGACACACTGAGGGAGCGCTGACACACTGCCTTTCACACACTGAGGGAGCGCTGACACACTGCCTTTCACACACTGACACACTGAGGGAGCGCTGACACACTGCCTTTCACACACTGACACACTGAGGCAGCGCTGACACACTGCCTTTCACACACTGACACACTGAGGGAGCGCTGACACACTGCCTTTCACAAACTGACACTGAGGGAGCGCTGACACACTGCCTTTCACACACTGACACACTGAGGGAGCGCTGACACACTGCCTTTCACACACTGACACACTGAGGGAGCGCTGACACACTGCCTTTCAGACACTGAGACACTGAGGGAGCGCTGACACACTGCCTTTCACACACTGACACACTGAGGGAGCGCTGACACACTGCCTTTCACACACTGACACACTGAGGGAGCGCTGACACACTGCCTTTCAGACACTGACACACTGAGGGAGCGCTGACACACTGCCTTTCAGACACTGACACACTGAGGGAGCGCTGACACACTGCCTTTCACACACTGACACTGAGGGAGCGCTGACACACTGCCTTTCACACACTGACACACTGAGGGAGCGCTGACACACTGCCTTTCAGACACTGACACACTGAGGGAGCGCTGACACACTGCCTTTCAGACACTGACACACTGAGGGAGCGCTGACACACTGCCTTTCACACACTGACACTGAGGGAGCGCTGACACACTGCCTTTCACACACTGACACACTGAGGGAGCGCTGACACACTGTCTTTCACACACAGACACACTGAGGGAGCGCTGACACACTGTCTTTCACACACTGACACACTGCCTTTCACACACTGACACACTGAGGGAGCGCTGACACACTGCCTTTCACACACAGACACCGAGGGAGCGCTGACACACTGCCTTTCACACACTGACACACTGAGGGAGCGCTGACACACTGCCTTTCACACACTGACACACTGAGGGAGCGCTGACACACTGCCTTTCAGACACAGACACTGAGGCAGCGCTGACACACTGCCTTTCACACACTGACACACTGAGTGAGCGCTGACACACTGCCTTTCACACACTGACACACTGAGGGAGCACTGACACACTGCCTTTCACACACTGAGGGAGCGCTGACACACTGCCTTTCACACACTGAGGGAGCGCTGACACACTGAGTGAGCGCTGACACACTGCCTTTCACACACTGAGACACTGAGGGAGCGCTGACACACTGCCTTTCACACACTGACACACTGAGGGAGCGCTGACACACTGCCTTTCACACACTGACACACTGAGGGAGCGCTGACACACTGCCTTTCACACACTGACACACTGAGGGAGCGCTGACACACTGCCTTTCACACACTGAGGGAGCGCTGACACACTGCCTTTCACACACTGACACACTGAGGGAGCGCTGACACACTGCCTTTCACACACTGACACACTGAGGGAGCGCTGACACACTGCCTTTCACACACTGACACATTGAGGGAGCGCTGACACACTGCCTTTCACACACAGACACACTGAGGGAGCGCTGACACACTGCCTTTCTCACACTGAGACACTGAGGGAGCGCTGACACACTGCCTTTCACACACTGACACACTGAGGGAGCGCTGACACACTGCCTTTCACACACTGACACACTGAGGCAGCACTGACACACTGCCTTTCACACACTGACACACTGAGGGTGCGCTGACACACTGCCTTTCACACACTGAGACACTGAGGGAGCGCTGACACACTGCCTTTCACACACTGACACACTGAGGGAGCGCTGACACACTGCCTTTCACACACTGACACACTGAGGCAGCGCTGACACACTGCCTTTCACACACTGACACACTGAGTGAGCGCTGACACACTGCCTTTCACACACTGACACACTGAGGGAGAGCTGACACACTGCCTTTCACACACTGAGGGAGCGCTGACACACTGCCTTTCACACACTGACACACTGAGGGAGCGCTGACACACTGCCTTTCACACACTGACACACTGAGGGAGCGCTGACACACTGCCTTTCACACACAGACACACTGAGGGAGCGCTGACACACTGCCTTTCACACACTGAGACACTGAGGGAGCGCTGACACACTGCCTTTCACACACTGACACACTGAGGGAGCGCTGACACACTGCCTTTCACACACTGACACACTGAGGCAGCGCTGACACACTGCCTTTCACACACTGACACACTGAGGGAGCACTGACACACTGCCTTTCACAGACTGAGGGAGCGCTGACACACTGAGTGAGCGCTGACACACTGCCTTTCACACACTGAGACACTGAGGGAGCGCTGACACACTGCCTTTCACACACTGACACACTGAGGGAGCGCTGACACACTGCCTTTCACACACTGACACACTGAGGGAGTGCTGGCACACTGCCTTTCACACGCAGACACACTGAGGGAGCGCTGACACACTGCCGTTCACACACTGATACACTGAGGGAGCGCTGACACACTGCCTTTCACACACAGACACTGAGGGAGCGCTGACACACTGCCTTTCACACACTGACACACCGAGGGAGCGCTGACACACTGCCTTTCACACACTGAGGGAGCGCTGACACACTGCCTTTCACACACTGAGGGAGCGCTGACGCACTGCTTTTCACACACTGAGACACTGAGGGAGCGCTGACACACTCCCTTTCACACACTGACACACTGAGGGAGCGCTGACGCACTGCCTTTCACACACTGAGGGAGCGCTGATGCACTGCTTTTCACACACTGACACTGAGGGAGCGCTGACACACTGCCTTTCACACACTGACACACTGAGTGAGCGCTGACACACTGCTTTTCACACACTGACACACTGAGGGAGCGCTGACACACTGCCTTTCACACACTGACACACTGAGGGAGCGCTGACACACTGCCTTTCACACACTGACACACTGAGGGAGCGCTGACACACTGCCTTTCACACACTGACACACTGAGGGAGCGCTGACACACTGCTTTTCACACACTGACACACTGAGGGAGCGCTGACACACTCCCTTTCACACACAGACACTGAGGGAGCGCTGACACACTGCCTTTCACACACAGACACTGAGGGAGCGCTGACACACTGCCTTTCACACACAGACACACTGAGAGAGCGCTGACACACTGCCTTTCACACACTGACACACTGAGGGAGCGCTGACACACTGCCTTTCACACACTGACACACTGAGGGAGCGCTGACACACTGCCTTTCACACACTGACACACTGAGGGAGCGCTGACACACTGCCTTTCACACACTGACACACTGAGGGAGCGCTGACACACTGCCTTTCACACACAGACACACTGAGGGAGCGCTGACACAGTGCCTTTCACACACTGACACACTGAGGGAGCGCTGACACACTGCCTTTCACACACTGAGGGAGCGCTGACACACTGCCTTTCACACACTGACACACTGAGGGAGCGCTGACACACTGCCTTTCACACACTGACACACTGAGGCAGCGCTGACACACTGCCTTTCACACACTGACACACTGAGGGAGCGCTGACACACTGCCTTTCACAAACTGACACTGAGGGAGCGCTGACACACTGCCTTTCACACACTGACACACTGAGGGAGCGCTGACACACTGCCTTTCACACACTGACACACTGAGGGAGCGCTGACACACTGCCTTTCAGACACTGAGACACTGAGGGAGCGCTGACACACTGCCTTTCACACACTGACACACTGAGGGAGCGCTGACACACTGCCTTTCACACACTGACACACTGAGGGAGCGCTGACACACTGCCTTTCAGACACTGACACACTGAGGGAGCGCTGACACACTGCCTTTCAGACACTGACACACTGAGGGAGCGCTGACACACTGCCTTTCACACACTGACACTGAGGGAGCGCTGACACACTGCCTTTCACACACTGACACACTGAGGGAGCGCTGACACACTGCCTTTCAGACACTGACACACTGAGGGAGCGCTGACACACTGCCTTTCAGACACTGACACACTGAGGGAGCGCTGACACACTGCCTTTCACACACTGACACTGAGGGAGCGCTGACACACTGCCTTTCACACACTGACACACTGAGGGAGCGCTGACACACTGTCTTTCACACACAGACACACTGAGGGAGCGCTGACACACTGTCTTTCACACACTGACACACTGCCTTTCCCACACTGACACACTGAGGGAGCGCTGACACACTGCCTTTCACACACAGACACACTGAGGGAGCGTTGACACACTGTCTTTCACACACTGACACACTGCCTTTCACACACTGACACACTGAGGGAGCGCTGACACACTGCCTTTCACACACAGACACCGAGGGAGCGCTGACACACTGCCTTTCACACACTGACACACTGAGCGAGCGCTGACACACTGCCTTTCACACACTGACACACTGAGGTCGCGCTGACACACTGCCTTTCAGACACAGACACTGAGGCAGCGCTGACACACTGCCTTTCACACACTGACACACTGAGTGAGCGCTGACACACTGCCTTTCACACACTGACACACTGAGGGAGCACTGACACACTGCCTTTCACACACTGAGGGAGCGCTGACACACTGCCTTTCACACACTGAGGGAGCGCTGACACACTGAGTGAGCGCTGACACACTGCCTTTCACACACTGAGACACTGAGGGAGCGCTGACACACTGCCTTTCACACACTGACACACTGAGGGAGCGCTGACACACTGCCTTTCACACACTGAGGGAGCGCTGACAAACTGCCTTTCACACACTGACACACTGAGGGAGCGCTGACACACTGCCTTTCACACACTGACACACTGAGGGAGCGCTGACACACTGCCTTTCACACACTGACACACTGAGGGAGCGCTGACACACTGCCTTTCACACACTGACACACTGAGGGAGCGCTGACACACTGCCTTTCACACACTGACACACTGAGGCAGCGCTGACACACTGCCTTTCACACACTGACACACTGAGGGAGCGCTGACACACTGCCTTTCACAGACTGACACACTGAGGGAGCGCTGATACACTGCCTTTCACACACTGAGGGAGCGCTGACACACTGAGTGAGCGCTGACACACTGCCTTTCACACACTGAGGGAGCGCTGACACACTGAGTGAGCGCTGACACACTGCCTTTCACACACTGAGACACTGAGGGAGCGCTGACACACTGCCTTTCACACACTGACACACTGAGGGAGCGCTGACACACTGCCTTTCACACACTGAGGGAGCGCTGACACACTGCCTTTCACACACTGACACACTGAGGGAGCGCTGACACACTGCCTTTCACACACTGACACACTGAGGGAGCGCTGACACACTGCCTTTCACACACTGACACACTGAGGGAGCGCTGACACACTGCCTTTCACACACTGACACACTGAGGGAGCGCTGACACACTGCCTTTCACACACTGACACACTGAGGCAGCGCTGACACACTGCCTTTCACACACTGACACACTGAGGCAGCGCTGACACACTGCCTTTCACAGACTGACACACTGAGGGAGCGCTGATACACTGCCTTTCACACACTGAGGGAGCGCTGACACACTGAGTGAGCGCTGACACACTGCCTTTCACACACTGAGACACTGAGGGAGCGCTGACACACTGCCTTTCACACACTGACACACTGAGGGAGCACTGACACACTGCCTTTCACACACTGACACACTGAGGGAGTGCTGGCACACTGCCTTTCACACACAGACACACTGAGGGAGCGCTGACACACTGCCTTTCACACACTGACACACTGAGGGAGCGCTGACACACTGCCTTTCACACACAGACACTGAGGGAGCGCTGACACACTGCCTTTCACACACAGACACACTGAGGGAGCGCTGACACACTGCCTTTCACACACTGAGACACTGAGGGAGCGCTGACACACTGCCTTTCACACACTGACACACTGAGGGAGCGCTGACACACTGCCTTTCACACACTGACACACTGAGGGAGCGCTGACACACTGCCTTTCACACACTGACACACTGAGGGAGCGCTGACACGCTGCCTTTCACACACAGACACTGAGGGAGCGCTGACACACTGCCTTTCACACACTGACACACTGAGGGAGCGCTGACACACTGCCTTTCACACACTGACACACTGAGGGAGCGCTGACACACTGCTTTTCACACACTGACACACTGAGGGAGCGCTGACACACTCCCTTTCACACACAGACACTGAGGGAGCGCTGACACACTGCCTTTCACACACAGACACTGAGGGAGCGCTGACACACTGCCTTTCACACACAGACACACTGAGAGAGCGCTGACACACTGCCTTTCACACACTGACACACTGAGGGAGCGCTGACACACTGCCTTTCACACACTGAGGGAGCGCTGACACACTGCCTTTCACACACTGAGGGAGCGCTGACGCACTGCTTTTCACACACTGAGACACTGAGGGAGCGCTGACACACTCCCTTTCACACACTGACACACTGAGGGAGCGCTGACGCACTGCCTTTCACACACTGAGGGAGCGCTGATACACTGCTTTTCACACACTGACACTGAGGGAGCGCTGACACACTGCCTTTCACACACTGACACACTGAGGGAGCGCTGACACACTGCTTTTCACACACTGACACACTGAGGGAGCGCTGACACACTGCCTTTCACACACTGACACACTGAGGGAGCGCTGACACACTGCCTTTCACACACTGACACACTGAGGGAGCGCTGACACACTGCTTTTCACACACTGACACACTGAGGGAGCGCTGACACACTGCCTTTCGCACACTGACACACTGAGGCAGCGCTGACACACTGCCTTTCACACACAGACACTGAGGGAGCGCTGACACACTGCCTTTCACACACAGACACTGAGGGAGCGCTGACACACTGCCTTTCACACACAGACACACTGAGAGAGCGCTGACACACTGCCTTTCACACACTGACACACTGAGGGAGCGCTGACACACTGCCTTTCACACACTGACACACTGAGGGAGCGCTGACACACTGCCTTTCACACACTGACACACTGAGGGAGCGCTGACACACTGCCTTTCACACACTGACACACTGAGGGAGCGCTGACACACTGCCTTTCACACACAGACACACTGAGGGAGCGCTGACACAGTGCCTTTCACACACTGACACACTGAGGGAGCGCTGACACACTGCCTTTCACACACTGAGGGAGCGCTGACACACTGCCTTTCACACACTGACACACTGAGGGAGCGCTGACACACTGCCTTTCACACACTGACACACTGAGGCAGCGCTGACACACTGCCTTTCACACACTGACACACTGAGGGAGCGCTGACACACTGCCTTTCACAAACTGACACTGAGGGAGCGCTGACACACTGCCTTTCACACACTGACACACTGAGGGAGCGCTGACACACTGCCTTTCACACACTGACACACTGAGGGAGCGCTGACACACTGCCTTTCAGACACTGAGACACTGAGGGAGCGCTGACACACTGCCTTTCACACACTGACACACTGAGGGAGCGCTGACACACTGCCTTTCACACACTGACACACTGAGGGAGCGCTGACACACTGCCTTTCAGACACTGACACACTGAGGGAGCGCTGACACACTGCCTTTCAGACACTGACACACTGAGGGAGCGCTGACACACTGCCTTTCACACACTGACACTGAGGGAGCGCTGACACACTGCCTTTCACACACTGACACACTGAGGGAGCGCTGACACACTGCCTTTCAGACACTGACACACTGAGGGAGCGCTGACACACTGCCTTTCAGACACTGACACACTGAGGGAGCGCTGACACACTGCCTTTCACACACTGACACTGAGGGAGCGCTGACACACTGCCTTTCACACACTGACACACTGAGGGAGCGCTGACACACTGTCTTTCACACACAGACACACTGAGGGAGCGCTGACACACTGTCTTTCACACACTGACACACTGCCTTTCACACACTGACACACTGAGGGAGCGCTGACACACTGCCTTTCACACACAGACACACTGAGGGAGCGCTGACACACTGTCTTTCACACACTGACACACTGCCTTTCACACACTGACACACTGAGGGAGCGCTGACACACTGCCTTTCACACACAGACACCGAGGGAGCGCTGACACACTGCCTTTCACACACTGACACACTGAGGGAGCGCTGACACACTGCCTTTCACACACTGACACACTGAGGGAGCGCTGACACACTGCCTTTCAGACACAGACACTGAGGCAACGCTGACACACTGCCTTTCACACACTGACACACTGAGTGAGCGCTGACACACTGCCTTTCACACACTGACACACTGAGGGAGCACTGACACACTGCCTTTCACACACTGAGGGAGCGCTGACACACTGCCTTTCACACACTGAGGGAGCGCTGACACACTGAGTGAGCGCTGACACACTGCCTTTCACACACTGAGACACTGAGGGAGCGCTGACACACTGCCTTTCACACACTGACGCACTGAGGGAGCGCTGACACACTGCCTTTCACACACTGAGGGAGCGCAGACAAACTGCCTTTCACACACTGACACACTGAGGGAGCGCTGACACACTGCCTTTCACACACTGACACACTGAGGGAGCGCTGACACACTGCCTTTCACACACTGACACACTGAGGGAGCGCTGACACACTGCCTTTCACACACTGACACACTGAGGGAGCGCTGACACACTGCCTTTCACACACTGACACACTGAGGCAGCGCTGACACACTGCCTTTCACACACTGACACACTGAGGGAGCGCTGACACACTGCCTTTCACAGACTGACACACTGAGGGAGCGCTGATACACTGCCTTTCACACACTGAGGGAGCGCTGACACACTGAGTGAGCGCTGACACACTGCCTTTCACACACTGAGGGAGCGCTGACACACTGAGTGAGCGCTGACACACTGCCTTTCACACACTGAGACACTGAGGGAGCGCTGACACACTGCCTTTCACACACTGACACACTGAGGGAGCGCTGACACACTGCCTTTCAGACACTGAGACACTGAGGGAGCGCTGACACACTGCCTTTCACACACTGACACACTGAGGCAGCGCTGACACACTGCCTTTCACACACTGACACACTGAGGGAGCGCTGACACACTGCCTTTCACAGACTGACACACTGAGGGAGCGCTGATACACTGCCTTTCACACACTGAGGGAGCGCTGACACACTGAGTGAGCGCTGACACACTGCCTTTCACACACTGAGACACTGAGGGAGCGCTGACACACTACCTTTCACACACTGACACACTGAGGGAGCACTGACACACTGCCTTTCACACACTGACACACTGAGGGAGTGCTGGCACACTGCCTTTCACACACAGAAACACTGAGGGAGCGCTGACACACTGCCTTTCACACACTGACACACTGAGGGAGCGCTGACACACTGCCTTTCACACACAGACACTGAGGGAGCGCTGACACACTGCCTTTCACACACAGACACACTGAGGGAGCGCTGACACACTGCCTTTCACACACTGAGACACTGAGGGAGCGCTGACACACTGCCTTTCACACACTGACACACTGAGGGAGCGCTGACACACTGCCTTTCACACACTGACACACTGAGGGAGTGCTGACACACTGCCTTTCACACACTGACACACTGAGGGAGCGCTGACACGCTGCCTTTCACACACAGACACTGAGGGAGCGCTGACACACTGCCTTTCACACACTGACACACTGAGGGAGCGCTGACACACTGCCTTTCACACACTGACACACTGAGGGAGCGCTGACACACTGCCTTTCACACACTGACACACTGAGGGAGCGCTGACACACTGCCTTTCAGACACAGACACTGAGGCAGCGCTGACACACTGCCTTTCACACACTGACACACTGAGTGAGCGCTGACACACTGCCTTTCACACACTGACACACTGAGGGAGCGCTGACACACTGCCTTTCACACACTGAGGGAGCGCTGACACACTGCCTTTCACACACTGACACACTGAGGGAGCGCTGACACACTGCCTTTCACACACTGACACACTGAGGGAGGGCTGACACAATGCCTTTCACACACTGACACACTGAGGGTGCGCTGACACACTGCCTTTCACAGACTGAGGGAGCGCTGACACACTGAGTGAGCGCTGACACACTGCCTTTCACACACTGAGACACTGAGGGAGCGCTGACACACTGCCTTTCACACACTGACACACTGAGGGAGCGCTGACACACTGCCTTTCACACACTGACACACTGAGGCAGCGCTGACACACTGCCTTTCACACACTGACACACTGAGGGTGCGCTGACACACTGCCTTTCACACACTGACACACTGCCTTTCAGACACAGACACTGAGGCAGCGCTGACACACTGCCTTTCACACACTGACACACTGAGTGAGCGCTGACACACTGCCTTTCACACACTGACACACTGAGGGAGCGCTGACACACTGCCTTTCACACACTGAGGGAGCGCTGACACACTGCCTTTCACACACTGACACACTGAGGGAGCGCTGACACACTGCCTTTCACACACTGACACACTGAGGGAGCGCTGACACACTGCCTTTCACACACTGACACACTGAGGGAGCGCTGACACACTGCCTTTCACACACAGACACACTGAGGGAGCGCTGACACACTGCCTTTCACACACTGAGACACTGAGGGAGCGCTGACACACTGCCTTTCACACACTGACACACTGAGGCAGCGCTGACACACTGCCTTTCACACACTGACACACTGAGGGAGCGCTGACACACTGCCTTTCACAGACTGAGGGAGCGCTGACACACTGAGTGAGCGCTGACACACTGCCTTTCACACACTGAGACACTGAGGGAGCGCTGACACACTGCCTTTCACACACTGACACACTGAGGGAGTGCTGGCACACTGCCTTTCACACACAGACACACTGAGGGAGCGCTGACACACTGCCTTTCACACACTGACACACTGAGGGAGCGCTGACACACTGCCTTTCACACACAGACACTGAGGGAGCGCTGACACACTGCCTTTCACACACTGACACACCGAGGGAGCGCTGACACACTGCCTTTCACACACTGAGGGAGCGCTGACACACTGCCTTTCACACACTGAGGGAGCGCTGACGCACTGCCTTTCACACACTGACACACTGAGGGAGCGCTGACACACTGCCTTTCAGACACTGACACACTGAGGGAGCGCTGACACACTGCCTTTCAGACACTGACACACTGAGGGAGCGCTGACACACTGCCTTTCACACACTGACACTGAGGGAGCGCTGACACACTGCCTTTCACACACTGACACACTGAGGGAGCGCTGACACACTGTCTTTCACACACAGACACACTGAGGGAGCGCTGACACACTGTCTTTCACACACTGACACACTGCCTTTCACACACTGACACACTGAGGGAGCGCTGACACACTGCCTTTCACACACAGACACACTGAGGGAGCACTGACACACTGTCTTTCACACACTGACACACTGCCTTTCACACACTGACACACTGAGGGAGCGCTGACACACTGCCTTTCACACACAGACACCGAGGGAGCGCTGACACACTGCCTTTCACACACTGACACACTGAGGGAGCGCTGACACACTGCCTTTCACACACTGACACACTGAGGGAGCGCTGACACACTGCCTTTCAGACACAGACACTGAGGCAACGCTGACACACTGCCTTTCACACACTGACACACTGAGTGAGCGCTGACACACTGCCTTTCACACACTGGCACACTGAGGGAGCACTGACACACTGCCTTTCACACACTGAGGGAGCGCTGACACACTGCCTTTCACACACTGAGGGAGCGCTGACACACTGAGTGAGCGCTGACACACTGCCTTTCACACACTGAGACACTGAGGGAGCGCTGACACACTGCCTTTCACACACTGACGCACTGAGGGAGCGCTGACACACTGCCTTTCACACACTGAGGGAGCGCAGACAAACTGCCTTTCACACACTGACACACTGAGGGAGCGCTGACACACTGCCTTTCACACACTGACACACTGAGGGAGCGCTGACACACTGCCTTTCACACACTGACACACTGAGGGAGCGCTGACACACTGCCTTTCACACACTGACACACTGAGGGAGCGCTGACACACTGCCTTTCACACACTGACACACTGAGGCAGCGCTGACACACTGCCTTTCACACACTGACACACTGAGGGAGCGCTGACACACTGCCTTTCACAGACTGACACACTGAGGGAGCGCTGATACACTGCCTTTCACACACTGAGGGAGCGCTGACACACTGAGTGAGCGCTGACACACTGCCTTTCACACACTGAGGGAGCGCTGACACACTGAGTGAGCGCTGACACACTGCCTTTCACACACTGAGACACTGAGGGAGCGCTGACACACTGCCTTTCACACACTGACACACTGAGGGAGCGCTGACACACTGCCTTTCAGACACTGAGACACTGAGGGAGCGCTGACACACTGCCTTTCACACACTGACACACTGAGGCAGCGCTGACACACTGCCTTTCACACACTGACACACTGAGGGAGCGCTGACACACTGCCTTTCACAGACTGACACACTGAGGGAGCGCTGATACACTGCCTTTCACACACTGAGGGAGCGCTGACACACTGAGTGAGCGCTGACACACTGCCTTTCACACACTGAGACACTGAGGGAGCGCTGACACACTACCTTTCACACACTGACACACTGAGGGAGCACTGACACACTGCCTTTCACACACTGACACACTGAGGGAGTGCTGGCACACTGCCTTTCACACACAGAAACACTGAGGGAGCGCTGACACACTGCCTTTCACACACTGACACACTGAGGGAGCGCTGACACACTGCCTTTCACACACAGACACTGAGGGAGCGCTGACACACTGCCTTTCACACACAGACACACTGAGGGAGCGCTGACACACTGCCTTTCACACACTGAGACACTGAGGGAGCGCTGACACACTGCCTTTGACACACTGACACACTGAGGGAGCGCTGACACACTGCCTTTCACACACTGACACACTAAGGGAGCGCTGACACACTGCCTTTCACACACTGACACACTGAGGGAGCGCTGACACGCTGCCTTTCACACACAGACACTGAGGGAGCGCTGACACACTGCCTTTCACACACTGACACACTGAGGGAGCGCTGACACACTGCCTTTCACACACTGACACACTGAGGGAGCGCTGACACACTGCCTTTCACACACTGACACACTGAGGGAGCGCTGACACACTGCCTTTCAGACACAGACACTGAGGCAGCGCTGACACACTGCCTTTCACACACTGACACACTGAGTGAGCGCTGACACACTGCCTTTCACACACTGACACACTGAGGGAGCGCTGACACACTGCCTTTCACACACTGAGGGAGCGCTGACACACTGCCTTTCACACACTGACACACTGAGGGAGCGCTGACACACTGCCTTTCACACACTGACACACTGAGGGAGCGCTGACACACTGCCTTTCACACACTGACACACTGAGGGAGCGCTGACACACTGCCTTTCACACACAGACACACTGAGGGAGCGCTGACACACTGCCTTTCACACACTGAGACACTGAGGGAGCGCTGACACACTGCCTTTCACACACTGACACACTGAGGCAGCGCTGACACACTGCCTTTCACACACTGACACACTGAGGGAGCGCTGACACACTGCCTTTCACAGACTGAGGGAGCGCTGACACACTGAGTGAGCGCTGACACACTGCCTTTCACACACTGAGACACTGAGGGAGCGCTGACACACTGCCTTTCACACACTGACACACTGAGGGAGTGCTGGCACACTGCCTTTCACACACAGACACACTGAGGGAGCGCTGACACACTGCCTTTCACACACTGACACACTGAGGGAGCGCTGACACACTGCCTTTCACACACAGACACTGAGGGAGCGCTGACACACTGCCTTTCACACACTGAGGGAGCGCTGACACACTGCCTTTCACACACTGAGGGAGCGCTGACGCACTGCTTTTCACACACTGAGACACTGAGGGAGCGCTGACACACTCCCTTTCACACACTGACACACTGAGGGAGCGCTGACGCACTGCCTTTCACACACTGAGGGAGCGCTGATGCACTGCTTTTCACACACTGACACTGAGGGAGCGCTGACACACTGCCTTTCACACACTGACACACTGAGGGAGCGCTGACACACTGCCTTTCACACACTGACACACTGAGGGAGCGCTGACACACTGCCTTTCACACACTGACACACTGAGGGAGCGCTGACACGCTGCCTTTCACACACAGACACTGAGGGAGCGCTGACACACTGCCTTTCACACACTGACACACTGAGGGAGCGCTGACACACTGCCTTTCAGACACAGACACTGAGGCAGCGCTGACACACTGCCTTTCACACACTGACACACTGAGTGAGCGCTGACACACTGCCTTTCACACACTGACACACTGAGGGAGCGCTGACACACTGCCTTTCACACACTGAGGGAGCGCTGACACACTGCCTTTCACACACTGACACACTGAGGGAGCGCTGACACACTGCCTTTCACACACTGACACACTGAGGGAGCGCTGACACACTGCCTTTCACACACTGAGACACTGAGGGAGCGCTGACACACTGCCTTTCACACACTGACACACTGAGGGAGCGCTGACACACTGCCTTTCATACACTGACACACTGAGGCAGCGCTGACACACTGCCTTTCACACACTGACACACTGAGGGTGCGCTGACACACTGCCTTTCAGACACAGACACTGAGGCAGCGCTGACACACTGCCTTTCACACACTGAGGGAGCGCTGACACACTGCCTTTCACACACTGACACACTGAGGGAGCGCTGACACACTGCCTTTCACACACTGAGGGAGCGCTGACACACTGCCTTTCACACACTGACACACTGAGGGAGCGCTGACACACTGCCTTTCACACACTAACACACTGAGTGAGCGCTGACACACTGCCTTTCACACACTGACACACTGAGGGAGCGCTGACACACTGCCTTTCACACACTGACACACTGAGGGAGCGCTGACACACTGCCTTTCACACACTGACACACTGAGGGAGCGCTGACACACTGCCTTTCACACACAGACACACTGAGGGAGCGCTGACACACTGCCTTTCACACACTGAGACACTGAGGGAGCGCTGACACACTGCCTTTCACACACTGACACACTGAGGCAGCGCTGACACACTGCCTTTCACAGACTGAGGGAGCGCTGACACACTGAGTGAGCGCTGACACACTGCCTTTCACACACTGAGACACTGAGGGAGCGCTGACACACTGCCTTTCACACACTGACACACTGAGGGAGCGCTGACACACTGCCTTTCACACACTGACACACTGAGGGAGTGCTGGCACACTGCCTTTCACACACAGACACACTGAGGGAGCGCTGACACACTGCCTTTCACACACTGACACACTGAGGGAGCGCTGACACACTGCCTTTCACACACAGACACTGAGGGAGCGCTGACACACTGCCTTTCACACACTGACACACCGAGGGAGCGCTGACACACTGCCTTTCACACACTGAGGGAGCGCTGACACACTGCCTTTCACACACTGAGGGAGCGATGACGCACTGCTTTTCACACACTGAGACACTGAGGGAGCGCTGACACACTCCCTTTCACACACTGACACACTGAGGGAGCGCTGACACACTGCCTTTCAGACACAGACACACTGAGGGAGCGCTGACACACTGCCTTTCACACACTGACACACTGAGGGAGCGCTGACGCACTGCCTTTCACACACTGAGGGAGCGCTGATGCACTGCTTTTCACACACTGACACTGAGGGAGCGCTGACACACTGCTTTTCACACACTGACACACTGAGGGAGCGCTGACACACTGCCTTTCACACACTGACACACTGAGGGAGCGCTGACACACTGCCTTTCACACACTGACACACTGAGGGAGCGCTGACACACTGCTTTTCACACACTGACACACTCCCTTTCACACACAGACACACTGAGGGAGCGCTGACACACTGCCTTTCACACACAGACACTGAGGGAGCGCTGACACACTGCCTTTCACACACAGACACACTGAGAGAGCGCTGACACACTGCCTTTCACACACTGACACACTGAGGGAGCGCTGACACACTGCCTTTCACACACTGAGGGAGCGCTGACACACTGCCTTTCACACACTGACACACTGAGGGAGCGCTGACACACTGCCTTTCACACACTGACACACTGAGGGAGCGCTGACACACTGCCTTTCACACACTGAGGGAGCGCTGACACACTGCCTTTCACACACTGACACACTGAGGGAGCGCTGACACACTGCCTTTCACACACTGAGGGAGCGCTGACACACTGCCTTTCACACACTGACACACTGAGGGAGCGCTGACACACTGCCTTTCACACACTGACACACTGAGGCAGCGCTGACACACTGCCTTTCACACACTGACACACTGAGGGAGCGCTGACACACTGCCTTTCACAAACTGACACTGAGGGAGCGCTGACACACTGTCTTTCACACACTGACACACTGAGGGAGCGCTGACACACTGCCTTTCAGACACTGAGACACTGAGGGAGCGCTGACACACTGCCTTTCACACACTGACACACTGAGGGAGCGCTGACACACTGCCTTTCACACACTGACACACTGAGGGAGCGCTGACACACTGCCTTTCAGACACTGACACACTGAGGGAGCGCTGACACACTGCCTTTCAGACACTGACACACTGAGGGAGCGCTGACACACTGCCTTTCACACACTGACACACTGAGGGAGCGCTGACACACTGCCTTTCACACACTGACACTGAGGGAGCGCTGGCACACTGCCTTTCACACACAGACACACTGAGGGAGCGCTGACACACTGTCTTTCACACACTGACACACTGCCTTTCAGACACTGAGACACTGAGGGAGCGCTGACACACTGCCTTTCACACACTGACACACTGAGGGAGCGCTGACACACTGCCTTTCACACACTGACACACTGAGGGAGCGCTGACACACTGCCTTTCAGACACTGACACACTGAGGGAGCGCTGACACACTGCCTTTCAGACACTGACACACTGAGGGAGCGCTGACACACTGCCTTTCACACACTGACACACTGAGGGAGCGCTGACACACTGCCTTTCACACACTGACACTGAGGGAGCGCTGGCACACTGCCTTTCACACACAGACACACTGAGGGAGCGCTGACACACTGTCTTTCACACACTGACACACTGCCTTTCACACACTGACACACTGAGGGAGCGCTGACACACTGCCTTTCACACACAGACACCGAGGGAGCGCTGACACACTGCCTTTCACACACTGACACACTGAGGGAGCGCTGACACACTGCCTTTCACACACTGACACACTGAGGGAGCGCTGACACACTGCCTTTCAGACACAGACACTGAGGCAGCGCTGACACACTGCCTTTCACACACTGACACACTGAGTGAGCGCTGACACACTGCCTTTCACACACTGACACACTGAGGGAGCACTGACACACTGCCTTTCACACACTGAGGGAGCGCTGACACACTGCCTTTCACACACTGAGGGAGCGCTGACACACTGAGTGAGCGCTGACACACTGCCTTTCACACACTGAGACACTGAGGGAGCGCTGACACACTGCCTTTCACACACTGACACACTGAGGGAGCGCTGACACACTGCCTTTCACACACTGAGGGAGCGCTGACACACTGCCTTTCACACACTGACACACTGAGGGAGCGCTGACACACTGCGTTTCACACACTGACACACTGAGGGAGCGCTGACACACTGCCTTTCACACACTGACACACTGAGGGAGCGCTGACACACTGCCTTTCACACACAGACACACTGAGGGAGCGCTGACACACTGCCTTTCACACACTGAGACACTGAGGGAGCGCTGACACACTGCCTTTCAGACACTGACACACTGAGGGAGCGCTGACACACTGCCTTTCACACACTGACACACTGAGGCAGCGCTGACACACTGCCTTTCACACACTGACACACTGAGGGAGCGCTGACACACTGCCTTTCACAGACTGACACACTGAGGGAGCGCTGATACACTGCCTTTCACACACTGAGGGAGCGCTGACACACTGAGTGAGCGCTGACACACTGCCTTTCACACACTGAGACACTGAGGGAGCGCTGACACACTGCCTTTCACACACTGACACACTGAGGGAGTGCTGGCACACTGCCTTTCACACACAGACACACTGAGGGAGCGCTGACACACTGCCTTTCACACACTGACACTGAGGGAGCGCTGACACACTGCCTTTCACACACTGACACACCGAGGGAGCGCTGACACACTGCCTTTCACACACTGAGGGAGCGCTGACACACTGCCTTTCACACACTGAGGGAGCGCTGACGCACTGCTTTTCACACACTGACACTGAGGGAGCGCTGACACACTGCCTTTCACACACTGACACACTGAGGGAGCGCTGACACACTGCTTTTCACACACTGACACACTGAGGGAGCGCTGACACACTGCCTTTCACACACTGACACACTGAGGGAGCGCTGACACACTGCCTTTCACACACTGACACACTGAGGGAGCGCTGACACACTGCTTTTCACACACTGACACACTGAGGGAGCGCTGACACACTCCCTTTCACACACAGGCACTGAGGGAGCGCTGACACACTGCCTTTCACACACAGACACTGAGGGAGCGCTGACACACTGCCTTTCACACACAGACACACTGAGAGAGCGCTGACACACTGCCTTTCACACACTGAGGGAGCGCTGACACACTGCCTTTCACACACTGAGACACTGAGGGAGCGCTGACACACTGCCTTTCACACACTGACACACTGAGGGAGCGCTGACACACTGCCTTTAACGCACTGAGTGAGCGCTGACACACTGCCTTTCACACACTGACACACTGAGGGAGCGCTGACACACTGCCTTTCACACACTGACACACTGAGGGAGCGCTGACACAGTGCCTTTCACACACTGACACACTGAGGGAGCGCTGACACACTGCCTTTCACACACTGAGGGAGCGCTGGCACACTGCCTTTCACACACTGAGGGAGCGCTGGCACACTGCCTTTCACACACTGAGGGAGCGCTGACACACTGCCTTTCACACACTGAGGGAGCGTTGACACACTGCCTTTCACACACTGACACACTGAGGGAGCGCTGACACACTGCCTTTCACACACTGACACACTGAGGCAGCGCTGACACACTGCCTTTCACACACTGACACACTGAGGGAGCGCTGACACACTGCCTTTCAGACACTGAGACACTGAGGGAGCGCTGACACACTGCCTTTCACACACTGACACACTGAGGGAGCGCTGACACACTGCCTTTCAGACACTGACACACTGAGTGAGCGCTGACACACTGCCTTTCAGACACTGACACACTGAGGGAGCGCTGACACACTGCCTTTCACACACAGACACACTGAGGGAGCGCTGACACACTGTCTTTCACACACTGACACACTGCCTTTCACACACTGACACACTGAGGGAGCGCTGACACACTGCCTTTCACACACAGACACCGAGGGAGCGCTGACACACTGCCTTTCACACACTGACACACTGCCTTTCACACACTGACACACTGAGGCAGCGCTGACACACTGCCTTTCACACACTGACACACTGAGGGAGCGCTGACACACTGCCTTTCACACACTGACACACTGAGGGAGCGCTGACACACTGCCTTTCAGACACAGACACTGAGGCAGCGCTGACACACTGCCTTTCACACACTGACACACTGAGGGAGCACTGACACACTGCCTTTCACACACTGAGGGAGCGCTGACACACTGCCTTTCACACACTGAGGGAGCGCTGACACACTGAGTGAGCGCTGACACACTGCCTTTCACACACTGAGACACTGAGGGAGCGCTGACACACTGCCTTTCACACACTGACACACTGAGGGAGCGCTGACACACTGCCTTTCACACACTGACACACTGAGGGAGCGCTGGCACACTGCCTTTCACACACTGAGGGAGCGCTGACGCACTGCTTTTCACACACTGACACTGAGGGAGCGCTGACACACTGCCTTTCACACACTGACACACTGAGGGAGCGCTGACACACTGCTTTTCACACACTGACACACTGAGGGAGCGCTGACACACTCCCTTTCACACACAGACACTGAGGGAGCGCTGACACACTGCCTTTCACACACAGACACTGAGGGAGCGCTGACACACTGCCTTTCACACACAGACACACTGAGAGAGCGCCGACACACTGCCTTTCACACACTGACACACTGAGGGAGCGCTGACACACTGCCTTTCACACACTGACACACTGAGGGAGCGCTGAAAGACTGACTTTCACACACTGACACACTGAGTGAGCGCTGACACACTGCCTTTCACACACTGACACACTGAGGGAGCGCTGACACACTGCCTTTCACACACTGACACACTGAGGGAGCGCTGACACACTGCCTTTCACACACTGAGGGAGCGCTGACACACTGCCTTTCACACACTGAGGGAGCGCTGGCACACTGCCTTTCACACACTGACACAGTGAGGGAGCGCTGACACACTGCCTTTCACACACTGACACACTGAGGCAGCGCTGACACACTGCCTTTCACACACTGACACACTGAGGGAGCGCTGACACACTGCCTTTCACAAACTGACACTGAGGGAGCGCTGACACACTGTCTTTCACACACTGACACACTGAGGGAGCGCTGACGCACTGCCTTTCACACACTGAGGGAGCGCTGATGCACTGCTTTTCACACACTGACACTGAGGGAGCGCTGACACACTGCTTTTCACACACTGACACACTGAGGGAGCGCTGACACACTGCCTTTCACACACTGACACACTGAGGGAGCGCTGACACACTGCCTTTCACACACTGACACACTGAGGGAGCGCTGACACACTGCTTTTCACACACTGACACACTCCCTTTCACACACAGACACACTGAGGGAGCGCTGACACACTGCCTTTCACACACAGACACTGAGGGAGCGCTGACACACTGCCTTTCACACACAGACACACTGAGAGAGCGCTGACACACTGCCTTTCACACACTGACACACTGAGGGAGCGCTGACACACTGCCTTTCACACACTGAGGGAGCGCTGACACACTGCCTTTCACACACTGACACACTGAGGGAGCGCTGACACACTGCCTTTCACACACTGACACACTGAGGGAGCGCTGACACACTGCCTTTCACACACTGAGGGAGCGCTGACACACTGCCTTTCACACACTGACACACTGAGGGAGCGCTGACACACTGCCTTTCACACACTGAGGGAGCGCTGACACACTGCCTTTCACACACTGACACACTGAGGGAGCGCTGACACACTGCCTTTCACACACTGACACACTGAGGCAGCGCTGACACACTGCCTTTCACACACTGACACACTGAGGGAGCGCTGACACACTGCCTTTCACAAACTGACACTGAGGGAGCGCTGACACACTGTCTTTCACACACTGACACACTGAGGGAGCGCTGACACACTGCCTTTCAGACACTGAGACACTGAGGGAGCGCTGACACACTGCCTTTCACACACTGACACACTGAGGGAGCGCTGACACACTGCCTTTCACACACTGACACACTGAGGGAGCGCTGACACACTGCCTTTCAGACACTGACACACTGAGGGAGCGCTGACACACTGCCTTTCAGACACTGACACACTGAGGGAGCGCTGACACACTGCCTTTCACACACTGACACACTGAGGGAGCGCTGACACACTGCCTTTCACACACTGACACTGAGGGAGCGCTGGCACACTGCCTTTCACACACAGACACACTGAGGGAGCGCTGACACACTGTCTTTCACACACTGACACACTGCCTTTCACACACTGACACACTGAGGGAGCGCTGACACACTGCCTTTCACACACAGACACCGAGGGAGCGCTGACACACTGCCTTTCACACACTGACACACTGAGGGAGCGCTGACACACTGCCTTTCACACACTGACACACTGAGGGAGCGCTGACACACTGCCTTTCAGACACAGACACTGAGGCAGCGCTGACACACTGCCTTTCACACACTGACACACTGAGTGAGCGCTGACACACTGCCTTTCACACACTGACACACTGAGGGAGCACTGACACACTGCCTTTCACACACTGAGGGAGCGCTGACACACTGCCTTTCACACACTGAGGGAGCGCTGACACACTGAGTGAGCGCTGACACACTGCCTTTCACACACTGAGACACTGAGGGAGCGCTGACACACTGCCTTTCACACACTGACACACTGAGGGAGCGCTGACACACTGCCTTTCACACACTGAGGGAGCGCTGACACACTGCCTTTCACACACTGACACACTGAGGGAGCGCTGACACACTGCGTTTCACACACTGACACACTGAGGGAGCGCTGACACACTGCCTTTCACACACTGACACACTGAGGGAGCGCTGACACACTGCCTTTCACACACAGACACACTGAGGGAGCGCTGACACACTGCCTTTCACACACTGAGACACTGAGGGAGCGCTGACACACTGCCTTTCAGACACTGACACACTGAGGGAGCGCTGACACACTGCCTTTCACACACTGACACACTGAGACAGCGCTGACACACTGCCTTTCACACACTGACACACTGAGGGAGCGCTGACACACTGCCTTTCACAGACTGACACACTGAGGGAGCGCTGATACACTGCCTTTCACACACTGAGGGAGCGCTGACACACTGAGTGAGCGCTGACACACTGCCTTTCACACACTGAGACACTGAGGGAGCGCTGACACACTGCCTTTCACACACTGACACACTGAGGGAGTGCTGGCACACTGCCTTTCACACACAGACACACTGAGGGAGCGCTGACACACTGCCTTTCACACACTGACACTGAGGGAGCGCTGACACACTGCCTTTCACACACTGACACACCGAGGGAGCGCTGACACACTGCCTTTCACACACTGAGGGAGCGCTGACACACTGCCTTTCACACACTGAGGGAGCGCTGACGCACTGCTTTTCACACACTGACACTGAGGGAGCGCTGACACACTGCCTTTCACACACTGACACACTGAGGGAGCGCTGACACACTGCTTTTCACACACTGACACACTGAGGGAGCGCTGACACACTGCCTTTCACACACTGACACACTGAGGGAGCGCTGACACACTGCCTTTCACACACTGACACACTGAGGGAGCGCTGACACACTGCTTTTCACACACTGACACACTGAGGGAGCGCTGACACACTCCCTTTCACACACAGGCACTGAGGGAGCGCTGACACACTGCCTTTCACACACAGACACTGAGGGAGCGCTGACACACTGCCTTTCACACACAGACACACTGAGAGAGCGCTGACACACTGCCTTTCACACACTGAGGGAGCGCTGACACACTGCCTTTCACACACTGAGACACTGAGGGAGCGCTGACACACTGCCTTTCACACACTGACACACTGAGGGAGCGCTGACACACTGCCTTTAACGCACTGAGTGAGCGCTGACACACTGCCTTTCACACACTGACACACTGAGGGAGCGCTGACACACTGCCTTTCACACACTGACACACTGAGGGAGCGCTGACACAGTGCCTTTCACACACTGACACACTGAGGGAGCGCTGACACACTGCCTTTCACACACTGAGGGAGCGCTGGCACACTGCCTTTCACACACTGAGGGAGCGCTGGCACACTGCCTTTCACACACTGAGGGAGCGCTGACACACTGCCTTTCACACACTGAGGGAGCGTTGACACACTGCCTTTCACACACTGACACACTGAGGGAGCGCTGACACACTGCCTTTCACACACTGACACACTGAGGCAGCGCTGACACACTGCCTTTCACACACTGACACACTGAGGGAGCGCTGACACACTGCCTTTCAGACACTGAGACACTGAGGGAGCGCTGACACACTGCCTTTCACACACTGACACACTGAGGGAGCGCTGACACACTGCCTTTCAGACACTGACACACTGAGTGAGCGCTGACACACTGCCTTTCAGACACTGACACACTGAGGGAGCGCTGACACACTGCCTTTCACACACAGACACACTGAGGGAGCGCTGACACACTGTCTTTCACACACTGACACACTGCCTTTCACACACTGACACACTGAGGGAGCGCTGACACACTGCCTTTCACACACAGACACCGAGGGAGCGCTGACACACTGCCTTTCACACACTGACACACTGCCTTTCACACACTGACACACTGAGGCAGCGCTGACACACTGCCTTTCACACACTGACACACTGAGGGAGCGCTGACACACTGCCTTTCACACACTGACACACTGAGGGAGCGCTGACACACTGCCTTTCAGACACAGACACTGAGGCAGCGCTGACACACTGCCTTTCACACACTGACACACTGAGGGAGCACTGACACACTGCCTTTCACACACTGAGGGAGCGCTGACACACTGCCTTTCACACACTGAGGGAGCGCTGACACACTGAGTGAGCGCTGACACACTGCCTTTCACACACTGAGACACTGAGGGAGCGCTGACACACTGCCTTTCACACACTGACACACTGAGGGAGCGCTGACACACTGCCTTTCACACACTGACACACTGAGGGAGCGCTGGCACACTGCCTTTCACACACTGAGGGAGCGCTGACGCACTGCTTTTCACACACTGACACTGAGGGAGCGCTGACACACTGCCTTTCACACACTGACACACTGAGGGAGCGCTGACACACTGCTTTTCACACACTGACACACTGAGGGAGCGCTGACACACTCCCTTTCACACACAGACACTGAGGGAGCGCTGACACACTGCCTTTCACACACAGACACTGAGGGAGCGCTGACACACTGCCTTTCACACACAGACACACTGAGAGAGCGCCGACACACTGCCTTTCACACACTGACACACTGAGGGAGCGCTGACACACTGCCTTTCACACACTGACACACTGAGGGAGCGCTGAAAGACTGACTTTCACACACTGACACACTGAGTGAGCGCTGACACACTGCCTTTCACACACTGACACACTGAGGGAGCGCTGACACACTGCCTTTCACACACTGACACACTGAGGGAGCGCTGACACACTGCCTTTCACACACTGAGGGAGCGCTGACACACTGCCTTTCACACACTGAGGGAGCGCTGGCACACTGCCTTTCACACACTGACACAGTGAGGGAGCGCTGACACACTGCCTTTCACACACTGACACACTGAGGCAGCGCTGACACACTGCCTTTCACACACTGACACACTGAGGGAGCGCTGACACACTGCCTTTCACAAACTGACACTGAGGGAGCGCTGACACACTGTCTTTCACACACTGACACACTGAGGGAGCGCTGACACACTGCCTTTCAGACACTGAGACACTGAGGGAGCGCTGACACACTGCCTTTCACACACTGACACACTGAGGGAGCGCTGACACACTGCCTTTCAGACACTGACACACTGAGGGAGCGCTGACACACTGCCTTTCACACACTGACACTGAGGGAGCGCTGACACACTGCCTTTCACACACAGACACACTGAGGGAGCGCTGACACACTGCCTTTCACACACTGACACTGAGGGAGCGCTGACACACTGCCTTTCACACACTGACACACTGAGGGAGCGCTGACACACTGCCTTTCAGACACTGACACACTGAGGGAGCGCTGACACACTGCCTTTCACACACTGACACTGATGGAGCGCTGACACACTGCCTTTCACACACTGACACACTGCCTTTCACACACTGACACACTGAGGGAGCGCTGACACACTGCCTTTCACACACTGACACACTGAGGGAGCGCTGACACACTGCCTTTCACACACTGACACACTGAGGGAGCGCTGACACACTGCCTTTCCCACACAGACACTGAGGGAGCGCTGACACACTGCCTTTCACACACAGACACACTGAGGGAGCGCTGACACACTGTCTTTCACACACTGACACACTGCCTTTCACACACTGACACACTGAGGGAGCGCTGACACACTGCCTTTCACACACAGACACCGAGGGAGCGCTGACACACTGCCTTTCACACACCGACACACTGAGGGAGCGCAGACACACTGCCTTTCACACACTGACACACTGCCTTTCACACACTGACACACTGAGGGAGCGCTGACACACTGCCTTTCAGACACAGACACTGAGGCAGCGCTGACACACTGCCTTTCACACAGTGACACACTGAGTGAGCGCTGACACACTGCCTTTCACACACAGACACTGAGGCAGCGCTGACACACTGCCTTTCACACACTGACACACTGAGGGAGCGCTGACACACTACCTTTCACAGACTGACACACTGAGTGAGCGCTGACACACTGCCTTTCACACACTGACACTGAGGGAGCGCTGACACACTGCCTTTCACACACTGACACACTGAGGGAGCGCTGACACACTGCCTTTCACACACTGACACACTGAGGGAGCGCTGACACACTGCCTTTCACACACTGACACACTGAGGGAGCGCTGACACACTACCTTTCACACACTGACACACTGCCTTTCACACACTGACACACTGAGGGAGCGCTGACACACTGCCTTTCACACACAGACACTGAGGGAGCGCTGACACACTGCCTTTCACACACTTACACACTGAGGGAGCGCTGACACACTGCCTTTCACACACAGACACTGAGGGAGCGCTGACACACTCCCTTTCACACACTGAGGGAGCGCTGACACACTGCCTTTCACACACTGACACACTGAGGGAGCGCTGACACACTGCCTTTCACACACAGACACTGAGGGAGCGCTGACACACTGCCTTTCACACACTGACACACTGAGGGAGCGCTGACACACTGTCTTTCACACACTGACACACTGAGGGAGCGCTGACACACTGCCTTTCACACGAGTTGTCCATGAGAGTGCAGCCAATGACACCCAAGAACCTCTAGACTCCAACAACTGCAGTGAGTTGTTGCTGCCTTGTCTCTTTCTATGATTATCGATGGAGATGGACGGAATAGTCTTCCTCCCAGAACAGCAAAGTGCCACGAGATTGATCAGTAATAACATTCCCGCCACTTGTGGAACATTCCTTACGTCATTCCCGCCATTTGTGGAACATTCCTTACCCTATTCCCTCCACTTGTGGAACATTCCTTTCCCCATTCCCGCCACTCTGGAACATTCCTTACCCCATTCCCGCCACTTGTGGAACATTCCTTACCCCATTCCCGCCACTTGTGGTACATTCCTGACCCTATTCCCTCCACTTGTGGTACATTCCTTACCCCATTCCCTCCACTTGTGGAACATTCTGGGGCCGTTGCTGTTTGTCATTTTTATTAATGACCTAGAGGAAGGCGCAGAAGGGTGGGTGAGTAAATTTGCAGACGATAATAAAGTCGGTGGTGTTGTCGATAATGTGGAAGGATGTAGCAGGTTACAGAGGGATATAGATAAGCTGCAGAGCTGGGCTGAGAGGTGGCAAATGGAGTTTAATGTAGAGAAGTGTGAGGTGATTCACTTTGGAAGGAATAACAGGAATGCGGAATATTTGGCTAATGGAAAAGTTCTTGAAAGTGTGGATGAGCAGAGGGATCTAGGTGTCCATGTACATAGATCCCTGAAAGTTGCCACCCAGGTTGATAGGGTTGTGAAGAAGGCCTATG
Organism: Scyliorhinus torazame; assembly: GCF_047496885.1. NCBI lineage: Eukaryota > Metazoa > Chordata > Chondrichthyes > Carcharhiniformes > Scyliorhinidae > Scyliorhinus > Scyliorhinus torazame. The sequence goes on along the minus strand of NW_027308362.1, from coordinate 26,113 downwards.
GAGTGTTGGCCTTTATTGGTAGAGGGATTGAGTTCCGGAGTCAGGAGGTCATGTTGCAGCTGTACAGAACTCTGGTACGGCCGCATTTGGAGTATTGCGTACAGTTCTGGTCACCGCATTATAGGAAGGACGTGGGGGCTTTGGAGCAGGTGCAGAGGAGATTTACCAGGATGTTGCCTGGTATGGAGGGAAAATCTTATGAGGAAAGGCTGATGGACTTGAGGTTGTTTTCGTTGGAGAGGAGAAGGTTAAGAGGAGACTTAATAGAGGCATACAAAATGATCAGGGGGTTGGATAGGGTGGACAGTGAGAGCCTTCTCCCGCGGATGGAAATGGCTGGCACGAGGGGACATAGCTTTAAACTGAGGGGTAATAGATATAGGACAGAGGTAGGTTCTTTACGCAAAGAGTAGTGAGGCCGTGGAATGCCCTACCTGCTACAGTAGTGAACTCGCCAACATTGAGGGCATTTAAAAGTTTATTGGATAAACATATGGATGATAATGGCATAGTGTAGGTTAGATGGCTTTTGTTTCGGTGCAACATTGTGGGCTGAAGGGCCTGTACTGCGCTGTATTGTTCTATGTTCTATTCCTTACCCTATTCCCTCCACTTGTGGTACATTCCTTACCCCATTCCCTTCCTTTTGGGGTACTTTCTATTCCTCAGAACAATCCAAATGATTGGAGGACACATCTGCTTAAACTTCACACTCTGCTGCCTTGATCTTATCTCTACCTTTCCTCCTCAAACGGTTTCTATCCCGGTAATTGGTAACCGTTCTAATTTACTCCCTCTGTAGCTACAGTCCCGAGTCATCATTCAGTAGCTGGGATAGTCACTGGTCTTGCTCCTCCCCCGGTCCCACTGTCATCCCTGAGGGAATCAGGAGACAGAAAACTGCTTATCGGCAAAATTAAAATTAATTGCTAGCTCATTTAAGGACTCAGGGGATCACCACCTCCACGAGGGGAGACTACCTTGCTCGGTTGTATACGATTGGCTCATATTCATCTGGCACGGTTCTGAGCATGTCAAGATCCCGGAACATCTTCTTCATAAATTGTAAGAAATTCTGCTCGGAAGCCCTTTCCACCACAGCACTGAGAAGGGTCCAAGCATGTGTCGAATACAAGAACTGACTTCCTTTAAAACACAAGAGAGGACAGTGGCATTAGACTGGGTAGCAAATTGTGATAGATGCAACATCCTTCGAAAACTTTCCGACACTTGTGAATTGGACAATTACACAGAGATTTTTCTGTGTGGACAGATCGCAGTGTTGTTTTCTGTTGTAAAATTAGTCCAAATTACTAAATGTACATCTCTTACCCAGCTCCCCAAATCTACATAAGCCCAGCTAGGAAATCAATGCAATAACAACTTACACTGTCATAGCACCTTTAACATAGGAGTGTAGTGAAACAAAATTTGACAATGAGTCACATACGACACGGTGACATAGTGGTTAGCACTGCTGCCTCACTGCGCCAGAGACCCGAGTTCAATTCCGACTGTATGTGAGGAGTTTACACTTTCTCCCCGTGTGTGCGTGGGTTTCCTCCGGGTGCTCCGGTTTCCTCCCACAGTCCAAAGACGTGCAGGTTAGGTGGACTGGTCATACAAAGGATGCATAGGTTAGGTAACAGGGTTGCAGGGCTAGGACAGGGTAGTGGGCCTTGATAAGATGCTCTTTCCGAGGGCTGGTGCAGATGCAATGGGCCGAATGGCCTCCTTCTACACTGCAGGGATTCTATGAAGCACCAGTCAGTCTCCTATTCTATGAAGGCATTGGATAAAGGTTTGGTCATAGACCCTGCCCCCTCGCAGTTGGAGGCGGTGCTGTCAGCGAGGGGGCTGGAGGGGGGGTCATCTCGGCGATTTACGGGAGGATTTTGGAGGAGGATGTGGTGTCCATGGAGGGTGTTAAGGCAGAGTGGGAGGAAGTGTTGGGGGGCGGCGCTGGAGGAGGGGTTGTGGTGTGAGGTGCTGCGGAGGGTAAATGCCTTAAGACCATAAGACATAGGAGTGGAAGTAAGGCCATTCGGCCCATCGAGTCCACTCCACCATTCAATCATGGCTGATTTCAACTCCATTTACCCGCTCTCTCTCCATAGCCCTGAATTCCTTGAGAAATCAAGAATTTATCAACTTCTGTCTTAAAGACACTCAGCGTCCCGGCCTCCACCGCCCTCTGTGGCAATGAATTCCACAGACCCACCACTCTCTGGCTGAAGAAATGTCTCCTCATCTCTGTTCTAAAGTGACTCCCTTTTATTCTAAGGCTGTGCCCCCGGGTCCTAGTCTCCCCTGCTAATGGAAACAACTTCCCTACGTCCACCCTATCTAAGCCATTCATTATCTTGTAAGTTTCTATTAGATCTCCCCTCAACCTCCTAAACTCCAATGAATATAATCCCAGGATCCTCAGACGTTCATCGTATGTTAGGCCTACCATTCCTGGGATCATCCGTGTGAATCTCCGCTGGACCCGCTCCAGTGCCAGCATGTCCTTCCTGACCTTGACCTGTGTTTGAGCTGATACAGCTGAAGGTGGTGTACAGGGCGCACCTAACAAAATCGAGGATGAGCCGGTTGTTCGAGGGATGGAGGATGTCTGTGTGCGATGTGGGAGGGGCACTGCGAACCATGTACATATGTTTTGGTCGTGCCCGGAGCTGGAAAGGTTTCCGAGGAAGGTTGTCAGGACCATTTTGGGGGTTCTGCATGTGGATGTGGAGCCCTGTCCCCTCGAAGCCATAGTCAGGGTGTCGGACCGGACAGAGCTGTAGCTGGGACAGATGTCTTCTCCTCACTGATCGCCCAAAGACGAGTCCTGTTGGGGTGGAGGTCGGCTTCTCTGCCTGTGCCTCGGTGTGGAGGGGGGGGGGGGGGGGGGCAGGGGGCTGGGGTTTGTCAAGAGCCCTGAAGAAAGTCAAATTTGGTCTAAGCGGGGGGAGGGGGGTGATAGGTTCTACAATAGTTGGGGTTTATTCATTTTGCATTTTGGAGAGTTGGTTACTGTTGATTGCTGAGGGAGGGGCAGGAGAGAGGGGGGAGGTTGTGTTTATAGATCATAGATCATAGAATTTACAGTGCAGAAGGAGGCCATTTGGCCCATCGAGTCTGCACCAGCCCTTGGAAAGAGCACCCCACCTAAGCCCACACCTCCACCCTATCCCAGTAACCCACTAACCCCACCAGTTTGCTACAAGGTGTCTGACTGGGTGGCTTTCTGGTCAGTGCCAAGCCAGGTTGAATCCCAGGCTGGCTGAGCTGAGTTGGGAGTGCCAGCAACACTCTCTCAGCCGAAGGTTGTGGGTTGAAGTCCCACTCCCGAGATTTGAACATGGAATCGAGGTTGATCGTCCAGCGCAGTCTGAGGGAGCTTGTTGTGTGCACCTTGGATGCCAAGTTTCCTTGTTACAACAGTGACCACATCCCCTTCAAAAGTTTCAAAAGCTTTGGGGTGTCCTGAGGTTGTTAAAGATGCGATAAAAATCCAATTATCCTTTCTTTTCCAATCAGTTATCACATCCGAGTAAGGAATAAGGGAAAGATAGACCTGTGATCTTGCTGCTCCTGATCATTATCAAGTCACTTCCGACAGGCATACGATCATTCGGCCCATTCAGTCTGCGCCGGCCCCTGGAAAAACCCTCCTTCAGACCACGGCTCCACCCTGTCCCAATGTTCTATGTTCTATGTTCTAACCTTTTGGATACTGAGGGTCAATTTATCATGGCCAATCCACCTGACCTGCACATCTTTGGACAGTGGGAGGAAACTGGAGCACCCGGAGGAAACCCAAGCAGACACGGGGAGAACGTGCAGACTCCACACAGACGGGAACCCGGGTCCCTGGAGTTGTGAGACAGCAATACGATCACTTGCCACACTTTGGAAGCAAAAACGGGAAGGCAGACTATTATCCAAACGGCCATAAATTAGGAAAGGGGAATGTGCATCGAGACCTGGGTGTCCTCGTACACTAGTCACTGAAGGTAAGCGTGCTGGTACACAGGCGGTAAAGAAGACAAACGGTATGTTGGCCTTCATCGTGAGCAGATTCAAGTACAGGAGCAGGGATGTCTTGCTGCAATTATATCGGGCCTTGGTGAGACCGCACCTGGAATATTGTGGGCAGTTTTGGTCTCCTTGTCTGAGGAAGGACTTTCCTGCTCTCGAGGGAGTGCAGCGAAGATTTACCAGACTGATTCTGGGATGGTGGTACTGACGTATAAGGAGAGACAGAGTCAGTTAGGATTGCATTCGCTGGAGTTCAGAAGTATGAGGGGGGAATCTCATAGAAACCTATAAAATTCTAACAGGACTGGACAGGGTAGATGCAGGAAGGATGTTCCTGATGGTGGGTGTGTCCAGAACCAGGGGTTACAGTCGGATGTTACGGGGTAAACCATTTAGGACAGAGATGAGGAGACATTTCTTCACCCAGAGAGAGGTCGGCCTGTGGAATTCATTACCACAGGAATATTGCATCTTTTCAGGAAGCAGTTAGATATAGCACTCAGGGCGAAGGGGATCGAAGGCTATGGGGAGAAACGGGATTAGGCTATTGAGTTGGATGATCAGCCATGATCGTGATGAATGGCGGAGCAGGCTCGAAGGGCCGAATGGCCTCCTCCTGCTCCTATTTTCTACATTTCTACAATTGGACTTGGGTGTAATGCTTTCCACAGCTGAATAGCTGTTCCACACTCACTGTTTTAGTTCACACAGGAGGAGTGGCAATTTGGACAATACAGAGGAACTGAGGGATCTTGGGGTACTTATCCACAGATCCCTGAAGGCTGCAGGACAGGTGATTAGGGAAGTTAAGGCATACGGGACACTTGTCTTTTTCAGTCGGGGCATAGAAACAAAGAGCAGGGAGGTTATGTTGGGGCTGTACAGGATTTTACTTAGGCCACAGCAGGAGTACTGTGTACAGCTCTGGTCGCCTCACTACAGGAAGGATGTGATTGCACTGCAGGGGGTGCAGAGGAGATTCATCAGGGTGTTGTCTGGGTTGGAACATTTGGGCTATGAAGAGAGGCTGGATAGGCTCCGGTTATGTTCTTTAGAATAGAGAAGGCTGAGGGGGGACCTGATTGAGGTGTATAAAACTCTGAGGGGCATGGACAGGGCAGGCATAGTGCGGCATTGGTGCAGACTCAATGGGCCTAAGTGCCTCTTCAGTCCTGTATGACTCTTTGACTCTATGCTGATGTTTAGAACATACAATGCCATTTGGCCCATCGAGTCTGCACCGACCCACTTAAGCCCTCACTTCCACCCTATCCCCATAACCCAAAAACCCCTCCTAACCTTTTTGGTCACTAAGGGCAATTTATCATGGCCAATCCACCTAACCCGCATGTCTTTGGGAGGAAACCGGAGCACCCGGAGGAAACCCACGCAGGCACGGGGAGAACGTGCAGACTCCGCACAGACAGTGACACAAGCCGGGAATCGAACCCGGGACCCTGGAGCTGTGAAGCAGCCGTGCTAACCACTCTGCTACTGTGCCGCCGTTTCTTAAATCTGTAACCCAAACAGTCACTGCTTTTCGGAAAGCTCGGCGGGGGAAGGGGCGAGAGTGGGAATAATTCATAATGATGGAGCCCAGGGCATGATCGTAAAGCTATGTCTGTTCTGCAGGAAGATCTGCGGGGAAGAGAACTCAGACAAGGTTATAACTCTGCTCATTTCCAGTTTCTGAGGTAGCTGGAACTCCTTCATCAGTGTCCAACTCTGCAATTTTCTGCATTGAGCATTTTAAGGGTTAAATTAATGTGCATTATTAATTGAAACAACATTTTAATTAAAGCCAAGATTTCTATCCTATAATCGGTAGAGAAACCTATCTTTGTTTTACCAGGTTTGAAGATCAAGGGATCATTCTCAAAGAGCTGCAGTGATTTCAAAACACTCTCAAACTTCTCCTTGATGTAGTATTCCTCGTGGTTAAACTCTTTGTTTTGTGGAGCTCTGTTGCTTTTCCCGGAGCCTTCGCAATCATCATTTTCTGATTTGGGGCATTTGTTTTGCTTCCTGCTGTCACCCCCCCTTCCCATTTCCGTGTTCTCTGGTGTCTCTCTTTGTTTTCCTGCAGTTCTCTTATCTTTGCTGCTTTGAGCAGAAGCTTTGGACTCCACCTCATCTTTAACCAGCCTCTTGACTTTTCCTTTTTGTTCCTGCACCTTCTTAACGTCCTTCTCATAGTGTCGAATGCCACTCAGATGAGACATTAGCTGTCTTGTAGTTATTGTCACCTGTTGCAAGGTACAGAATGGTATTTTTCAAGTTTTAAGGTAATGATAATACAAAAACATGTTACATTAAGTCACGTTTTTAAAGCAAAAAGTTTATTAAATTTCAATGACCCCACTTATAATGGAAATTGCCTATCTAAACCTGTCTTCCTGCCACTGGTGGCGCTATTGCACCTCCATTTTGATCTCCCAGCTCCTCAGCTGGTCTCCTATGATTGAACCAACACTACTTCCCAAATTGTCATCAGCTTTGGCATTTAAGAGCAAATAGTATCCAAATTATGTCAGGCTAGATAGAGAAATAGGAATTCCTGATATAATTATCACCCTTTCTCAAACCCACTTCAGCATAATCTACATTTAGAACATAGAACATTCCAGCGCAGTACTGGCCCTTCGGCCCTCGATGTTGCGCCGACCTGTGAAACCACTCTAAAGCCCATCTACACTATTCCCTTATCGTCCATATGTCTATCCAATGACCATTTGAATGCCCCTAGTGTTGGCGAGTCCACTACTGTTGCAGGCAGGGCATTCCCCGCCCTTACTACTCTCTGAGTAAAGAACCTACCTCTGACATCTGTCCAATATCTATCTCCCCTCAATTTAAAGCTATGTCCCCTCGTGCTAGACATCACCATCCGAGGAAAAAGGCTCTCACTGTCCACCCTATCCAATCCTCTGATCATCTTGTATGCCTCAATTAAGTCTCCTCTTAACATTCTTCTCCCTAACGAAAACAACCTCAAGTCCATCAGCCTTTCCTCATAAGATCTTCCCTCCATACCAGGCAACATTCTGGTAAATCTCCTCTGCACCCTTTCCAATGCTTCCACATCCTTCCTATAATGCGGCGACCAGAATTGCACACAATACTCCAAATGCAGCCGTACCAGAGTTTTGTACAGCTGCAACATGACCTCATGGCTCCGAAACTCAACCCCTCTACCAATAAAAGCTAACACACTGTACGCCTTCTTAACAACCCTCTCAACCTGGGTGGCAACTCTCTATATGCAGTCCTGTGGGAGATTGATGAGCCGTTCCTCGGGTGCTCTCATGTTCTCTGGAGTTCAGAAGAATGAGGCGCAAACTCTGAAGGGGCTCGATAGGGTAGATTCTCAGAGATTGGGGCACATCATTTAGGACTTCTGCGAACTGAGAAGAAGAGAAACTATTTCACTCTCATTCCACTTTTGGAATTCTCTACCCGAGAAGGTTGTGAATGCTCCATTATGGAATACATTTGGGGCTGGGATAGACAGATGTTTGGTCTCACAGGGAATTATGGTATATGGGGAGTGGGAGGGAAGATGGAGTTGAAGCCATGATTGTACTGAATGTGGATGGGGCTCGGACGAGACACATGCTCCTTGCCTACTCCTCTTTCTCGTGTTTCTGTCGGTACCACTCTCACCTCAAGTCATGTCCCACTCCAGAGACATGCCCACAACATCTAGGCTGATACTTCAGTGCAGTGCTGAAGGAGTGCTGCATTGCCAGAGATGCTGGGCAGCATTCTCCATTTACCGACGCCAAAATGGGGTTAGGCGCCGGTTTGACGCCAGATCGGGATGCTCCTGCATCCTGAAAATGGTGTAAATGCATCGCTCGTCGCGTGGGATTAAAGCATGGTTGGCATATCTTTAGAGGGCCTGACACCCGATGGTCGGGGGCCTCCGATGGGCCGAGTTCACGACGACGCGGTTCACTTGTGGTTTTGCAAATCGTGAAGCTGGCGTCCTGGCTGCTGAGCGAGAGAGAGGAGGTGGGAAATGGCGTGGAGTGACTGCAGGCTGCTGGCCCGGACACCGGCAGTGCTGGCTGCGGCGGGGAGGCCCCTGACAGAGCCGGGGGAGGGGCGGGGAAGTGGAGGAGATGGGCCGAGCAGCCAGGATGCCCCCCCCACAGGACTTGCCCAAAATGCTTGGCAAACCACCGCTCGAACTCCACCACCAACACCTCGGCCAGCCTGCCCACCATAATGGGCGCAGCCCCACCCGGCAAGCTTGCTCCCAACATCTTTCCTCCCACAGCACTCTGCACCGAACCCGGGCCCGCTGGTGGATTAGCATTTGTTCTTGCCGTATTCTTTCATTGGGTTTTTGACATCCTCCAATACTCACGACCTTATTGAAGACAGCTAATATAAAAGTTCCCCCAAAACTAAGTGAAAAGGACCAAACAACGGGAACTCTGGCGAGAACCACCTGACGTGTGACCTCCACCTACATGTCACGGCCGGAAGTCCCCCAGCTATTACTTATAATCGATATCAGTGACTTAAATCAGGGGCTGAGTGTAAAACGTCCAACTTTGTTACAAAGCTAAATGGGAAAGTAAACTATGAGAAGGACAAAGAGGCTGAAAATGTGCGTGGATAGCTTGAGTAAGTGGGCATGAGCACGGAATATAATGTGAGAAAATGGTACGTTATCCTCTGTAGAAGGAAGAATTGTGTTTTTAAATGGTGAGAGATTGGGAAATACTGTTATTCCGAAGAACATGGGTGTCCTTGTACATGAATCACAAAGTTAGCATGCAAGTTCAGCAAGCACTTTGCAAATCAAACGGTATTTGAGCGTTTATTACAAAAAGGTTGAAGCACAATTGCTTCACAGCTCCAGGGTCCCAGGTTCGATTCCGGCTTGGGTCACTGTCTGTGCGGAGTCTGCACATCCTCCCCGCGTGTGCGTGGGTTTCCTCCGGGTGCTCCGGTTTCCTCCCACAGTCCAAAGATGTGCAGGGTAGGTGGATTGGCCATAATAAATTGCCCTTAGTGTCCAAAATTGCCCTTAGTGTTGGGTGGGGTTGCTGGGTTATGAGGATAGGGTGGAGGAGCGGACCTTGGGTAGGGTGCTCTTTCCAAGAGTGGGTGCAGACTCGATGGGCTGAATGGCCTCCTTCTGCGCTGTAAATTCTATGATAATCTATGATAAGAGGAAAAGAAATGTAACAATTACATAGAGCCTTGCTCAGGCCACAGCAGGAGTACTGTGCTCAGCTTTACTCTCCTTACCCAAGGAAAACTAGACTTGCAGGGAATGCAACAAAGTTTTACCAGACTGATTCCTAGAATGAGGGGATTGTTCCATTGGCACATTCCTTGGAATTCAGAAAAATGAGAGGTGATCTATTTGAAACCTAATGGTGTAAAATTCTTAAGGGGCTTGATGGGCTCGATCCTGAGATCAGCTGCCTCCGCTGGTTTGAGTGTTTGGATCAAGGGAAGCACCTTCTCAGAATAAGGGGTTGGCTATTGAGGTCTGAGACGAGGAAATATTCCTTCACTCAATTAGGGAATTAAAGGAAATAGGGATAGTGCAGGGAGCTGAGATAGAGCAGCTGTGAGTGCAGTGAATGGCCCACCCCCGCTTCTGTGTTATGATGGTTTGTCAGAGTTGGTGGGGCTGCAATGCCAAATCGAGTCCGCAAAGCTGGGCTCACAGTTCATAAAAACAGACCGTCAACAGCCCAACGTTCTCCATCAGCAGCTTAAACTTGTCCTTTCAAAAACATGAGAGCTGATAAATGAACATGAATGGGGTACGAAACCGGCGAGCGCACACCACACAGAAATAGGTTTTACAGCAACCATACCAAAAACACAAGGGGCGGGATTCTCCCCTACCAGGCGGGGCGGGGGGGGGGGGGGGGGGGGGGGGGGTCCCAGCGGGGGCGGGGGGGGTCCCAGCGGGGGCGGGGGGGTCCCGGCGGGGGAGTGTCCCGGCGGGGCGGGGTGTCCCGGCGGGGCGGGGTGTCCTGGCGGGGCGGGGGGGGTCCCAGCGGGGAGGGGGGGGTCCCAGCGGGGGCGGGGGGGGTCCCGGCGGGGGAGTGTCCCGGCGGGGCGGGGTGTCCCGGCGGGGCGGGGGGGGGTCCCGGCGGGATGGAGTGGCGGGAACCTCTCTGCCGTCGGGCCACCCCAAAGGTGCGGATTTCTCTGCACCTTTAGGGGCCAAGCCCTCACCGCCGGAGTGGTTGGCGCGCCGCCAGATGGCGGGAAAGGCCTTTGGCTGCCGGCATCCCCGCGCATGCGCGGGGGGTCACTTCCGCTTCGGCCATTGCGGAGGCTGTGGCCGAGGCTGGAAGGAAAAGAGGACCCCCACGGCACAGGCCTGCCCACGGATCGGTGGGCCCTGATCGCAGGCCACGCCACCGTGGGGGAAGCCCCGGAGCCCGTCCGCGCCTGGTCCTGCCGATAAGGGAGGTGGTGCATGACAGCAGCGGGACTTCGGCCCATTGCAGGCCGGAGAATCGCCGGGGGGGCTTGCCGACCGGCACGGCGCGATTCCCACCCCCGCTGGATTTTTGGTGCGCGAGAATCTGGCGGCCGGCGGGGGCGGGATTCATGTCGCCCCCCCGGCGATTCTCCGACCCGGCGGAGTGTCGGAGAATCCCGCCCACGATTCTGACAGTTGAACAGGGCAGGAGTTACACCCTTTATTGAACACAGGCATTGTCTACTCTGTCCTCAAAGCTATGTTAGTGACCGTTTCCAATTGAGATATCCACCATTAGGAATTGGAGACCCCAATCTAATATTTGTTGTGGTGATTTGTGTGTCTCTGCTGCCCCCTATGTGCTTTGAGGACAAGTGGCAGCTTAATCAAACTAGCGCAGCATAGTTAATGACTTAGAAGCTAGGCCCAGCCCTCTTCCAATTTGCGGGAAAGCCACAATTTCACACAGCTGGAAACCACATCTACAGTTAAGAACTGGTTCGATGGACTTCCGGGTGCGGTGAGGACTTCCGGGTGCGGTGATGACCTGCTAAGTCGCATGTTTCAGCAGCTCCCATTGGAACAGACTTTTGGGCTCTTGATAAGAGCCCCAACGGCAATTTTAAACGGCCAAAATCACTGTGCGGTGAAATAGAAGGGAATCCCCCCGGACGTTGATGGACAAAGGAGAGGATAGCGGCAGGATTGCAGTGGATCCTTCGAAGCAGCGGCAAGGAAGGGAAGCTCGAAGCAAGATGGCGTCGGAAGGTGGCAGTTCGATATGGGGCCCGGAGCAACAAGAGTTCCTGCGGCGCTGTGTGGAAGAGCTGAAGAAGGAGGTGTTGGCCCCGATGCGACAGGTGATTGAAGGGCTAAAGGAGGCGCAGAGGACCCAGGAGCTGGAGCTTCGGGTCGTGAAGGCAAAGGCTGCTGAAAATGAAGATGAAATTCAGGGCCTGGTGGTGAAGACAGAGATGCACGAGGCGCAGCACAAGAAGTGTGTGGAGAGGTTGGAAGCCCTGGAGAATAATTCGAGGAGGAAGAATCTAAGAGTCCTGGGTCTTCCCGAGGACGCAGAGGGGGCGGACGTCGGGGCATATGTGAGCACGATGCTTCACTCGCTAATGGGATCGGAGGCCCCGACGGGCCCTTTGGAGGTGGAGGGAGCTTATCGAGTTATGGCGCGAAGACCAAGGGCAGGAGAAATACCTCGAGCCATAGTGGTGAGGTTTCACCGCTACAACGACAGAGAGATGGTCCTAAGATGGGCGAAGAAAACTCAGAGCTGCAGGTGGGAGAACGCGGTGATCCGCGTATACCAGGATTGGAGTGCGGAGGTGGCATGTTTCAATCGGGCTAAGGCGGTGCTTCACAAAAAGAAGGTGAAATTTGGAATGCTGCAACCGGCGAGACTGTGGGTCACATACCAAGGGAAGCACCACTACTTTGAGACGGCAGAAGAGGCGTGGACATTCATTGTGGACGAGAAGCTGGAATAGTCTGGCGAGAGAAAGAGCTTCTGGGGCAAAATGGTGGGGTGACTATGTGGGACGAGGAAGGGGGGGGGGGATGATTTTTCAATTGTTAACTCATTAATCCTGTAAATTTTCTCTCTTCCCCTCGTTTGGGGGGGGGGTGGGGGGAGTATGAGGAACTGTGGGCACCGGTGGGTAGGAAAGCGGGGCTGAGTGGGAAACGCGGGCCTCGTTCCCGCGCTATGGTAATTAAGGCGGGAACAGGGACGCAGGAAGGTGGGGGCCTCGCACAGTGAGAGGCCGAGGGCAAACGGGGAAGCCGAGGTCAGCCAGAGTTCACTGACTTTTGGGAGCAACATGGGGGGTATAATTACGCTGGAGGGGGATCTAGCGGAGGGGGGGAGGGGGGAGGGAGCTAACTGGGTTGCTGCTGCTAAGGGGAAGGGGGAGCTGTTATGGGGCGGGTTGGTCGAGGCGGGAGGGCACCGTTGGTGGGATATACGGGTACGTGGGAACCGGGTCAGGAGCTGGGGTAAAAAAGGGGATGGCTAGTCGACAAGGAGGGGGGGGGGGTAAAGAGCCCCCCAACCCGGTTGATCACGTGGAACGTGAGAGGGCTGAATGGGCCGATTAAAAGGGCGTGGGTACTCGCACACCTAAAGAAATTAAAGGCAGATGTGGTTATGTTGCAGGAGACGCACCTGAAATTGACAGATCAGGTCAGACTACGTAAAGGATGGGTGAGACAGGTGTTTCATTCGGGTTTGGATGCGAAGAATAGGGGGGTGGCTATTTTGGTGGGGAAACGGGTACTGTTTGAGGCAAAGACCATAGCGGCGGACAGTGGGGGTAGATACGTGATGGTGAGTGGCAGATTGCAAGGGGAGGCGGTGGTTCTGGTGAACGTATACGCCCCGAACTGGGATGATGTAAACTTCATGAGGCGTATGTTGGGGCGTATCCCAGACCTGGAGGCGGGAAAGCTGGTAATGGGGGGAGATTTCAATACAGTGCTTGATCCAGGGCTGGACCGGTCGAGGTCCAGGACCGGGAGGAGGCCGCCAGCGGCCAAGGTGCTTAAGGACTTCATGGAGCAGATGGGAGGAGTAGATCCTTGGAGATTTATCAGACCTAGGAGTAAGGAGTTCTCATTCTTCTCCCATGTTCACAAGGTATATTCACGGATAGACTTTTTTGTCCTGGGAAGGGCACTGATTCCGAAGGTGACACGGCCATAGCCATCTCAGACCACGCTCCACACTCTGGAGGTAGGAGAGGAAAAGGAATAGCACCCACTCTGGAGAATGGATATGGGCCTGTTGGCGGATGAGGGGATATGTCTAAGGGTGAGGGGGTGTATCGAAAGGTACTTGGAGCTTAATGACAATGGAGAGGTTCAGGTGGGAGTGGTCTGGGAGGCGGTGAAGGTGGTGGTCAGAGGGGAACTGATATCCATAAGGGCACATAAAGGGAAGCAAGAGAGTAAAGAAAGGGAGCGATTGCTGAGAGAACTTCTGAGGGTGGACAGGCAATATGCAGAGGCACCGGAGGAGGGACTGTACAGGGAAAGACAAAGGTTACATGTGGAATTTGACCTGCTGACCATGGGTAAGGCAGAGGCACAGTGGAGGAGGGCACAGGGAGTGCAGTATGAGTATGGAGAGAAGGCGAGTCGGTTACTGGCCCAACAATTGAGGAAGAGGGGAGCGGCGAGGGAGATAGGTGGGGTGAGGGATGAGGAGGGAGAGATGGAACGGGGAGCAGAGAGAGTGAATGGGGAGTTTAAGACATTCTATGAGAGGTTGTATAAGGCTCAGCCCCCGGAAGGGAAGGAGGGAATGATGCATTTCCTGGATCAGCTGGAATTCCCGAAGGTGGAGGAACAGGAGAGGGCGGGACTGGGAGCACAGATGGAGGTGGAGGAAGTGGTAAAGGGGATTGGGAGCATGCAGGCGGGGAAGGCCCCGGGACCGGATGGGTTCCCGGTGGAAATTTATAGGAAATATATAGACCTACTGGCCCCGCTTTTGACGAGAACCTTTAATGAGGCCAGGGAAAGGGGGAAGTTGCCCCCGACTATGTTGGAGGCAACAATATCGTTACTTTTGAAGAAGGATAAAGACCCGCTGCAGTGTGGGTCCTACAGGCCCATTTCCCTTTTGAATGTAGATGCTAAGCTCCTGGCCAAGGTGATGGCGATGAGGATAGAGGATTGTGTCCCGGGGGTGGTCCATGAGGATCAACCTGGGTTCGTTAAGGGGAGACAGCTGAACACGAACATACGGAGGCTGCTAGGGGTAATGATGATGCCCCCACCAGAGGGGGAGGCGGAGATAGTGGTGGCGATGGATGCCGAGAAAGCATTTGACAGGGTGGAGTGGGACTACCTGTGGGAAGTGTTGAGGAGATTTGGTTTTGGTGAAGGGTTCATTGGATGGGTACAGCTGCTATATAGGGTCCCGGTGGCAAGTGTGATCACGAACAGGCAGAGGTCTGACTACTTCCGTCTTTATAGAGGGACGAGGCAGGGGTGTCCCCTGTCTCCGTTACTGTTTGCATTGGTAATTGAGCCCCTGGCCATAGCACTGAGGGGCTCCAGGAAGTGGAGGGGAGTACTCAGGGGAGGAGAAGAACACCGGGTATCATTGTATGCAGATGATTTACTGTTGTATGTTGCGGACCCGGTGGAGGGGATGCCTGAGATAATGCAGACGCTCGGGGAGTTTGGGGAATTCTCGGGGTACAAATTGAACATGGGGAAGAGTGAGTTATTTGTGGTACATCCGGGGGAGCAGAGCAGGGGAATAAAGGATTTACCGCTGAGGAGGGTAACAAGGGATTTCCGGTACTTGGGGATCCAGATAGCCAGGAGTTGGGGAACCTTACATAGGCTTAATTTAACAAGATTGGTGGAACAGATGGAGGAGGATTTTAAGAGATGGGACATGGTGCCCCTGTCACTGGTGGGGAGGGTGCAGGCAGTCAAAATGATAGTCCTCCCGAGATTCCTTTTTGTGTTTCAGTGCCTCCCGGTGATCATAGAACATAGAAAATACAGCACAGAACAGGCCCTTCGTCCCACGATGTTGTGCCGAACCTTTGTCCTAGATTAATCATAGATTATCATTGAATTTACAGTGCAGAAGGAGGCCATTCGGCCCTTTGAGTCTGCACCGGCTCTTGGAAGGTCACGAAGGCTTTTTTCAAGAAGATCGAGAAAAGCGTCATGAGTTTTGTGTGGGCTGGGAAGACCCCGAGAGTGAGGAGGGGGTTCTTGCAGCGTAGCAGGGAGAGGGGGGGACTGGCACTACCGAGCTTAAGTGAGTACTTGGGCCGCCAATATTTCAATGGTGTGTAAGTGGATGGGAGAAGGGGAGGGAGCGGCGTGGAAGAGATTGGAGATGGCGTCCTGCAAAGGAACCAGCCTACAAGCAATGGTGACGGCACCGCTGCCGTTCTCCCCGAAGAAATACGCCACAAGTCCAGTGGTGGTGGCAACACTGAAAATTTGGGGGCAGTGGAGACGGCATAGGGGAATGACGGGAGCCTCGGTGCAGTCCCCGATAAGAAATAATCATAGGTTTGTCCCGGGGAGAATAGATGGGGGATTTGGAGCATGGCAGAGAGCTGGGACTGTGCAACTGAGGGATCTGTTCCTGGACGGGACGTTTGCGAGTCTGGGATCGCTGACGGAAAAATATGGGTTGCCCCAAGGGAATGAATTTCGATACATGCAACTGAGGGCTTTTGCAAGGCAACAGGTGAGGGAATTCCCGCAGCTCCCGACGCAGGAGATTCAGGATAGAGTGATCTCAGGGACATGGGTGGGGGATGGTAGGGTGTCAGATATATACAGGGAAATGAGAGATGAGGGGGAGAACATGGTGGATGAGCTGAAGGGAAATTGGGAGGAAGAGCTGGGGGAAGAGATTGAAGAGGGGCTGTGGGCAGATGCCCTACGTAGGGTAAACTCTTCGCCCTCGTGCGCCAGGCTTAGCCTAATACAATTTAAGGTTTTGCACAGGGCAGATATGACCGGAGCAAGGCTCAGTAAATTTTTCGGGGTAGAGGATAGGTGTGGGAGATGCTCGAGAAGCCCAGCAAACCACACCCACATGTTTTGGTCATGCCCGGCATTGCAGGGGTTCTGGGTGGGGGTGGCGAAGGTGCTTTCAAAGGTGGCGGGGGTCCGGGTCGAGCCAGGCTGGGGGCTGGCTATATTCGGGGTTGCAGAAGAGCCGGGAGTGCAGGAGGCGAGAGAGGCTTCTGTTTTGGCCTTTGCGTCCCTAGTAGCCCGGCGAAAGATATTGCTTATGTGGAAGGAAGCCAAACCTCCTGGCGTGGAGACCTGGATAAACGACATGGCAGGGTTTATAAAACTAGAACGGATAAAGTTTGCACTAAGGGGTTCGGCTCAGGGGTTCACCAGGCAGTGGCAACCGTTCATTAACTACCTCGCAGAACGATAAAGGAAATGGGAAGGTAACAGCAACAACCCAGGGGGGAGGGGGAAGGGCCCAGGTGGGTCCTCGGGGGTGTTTTTGTAAAGATATTGGTACTTGGTTGTGTATATTGAATTGCTGATTTTATTATTTGGGAGAGCTATTATTTTTGTTATGGCAGTTGCCATTTAGTTTATATATTATTTATTTATTTGTTAAAATACGGTCACGGTTATTTATATTGTTTTGCTGTTGTAATAGGGGAAAAACCTTTGTACTGTTTTGTTTGGCCGAAAAAGTTGAATAAAATATATTATTTTAAAAAACTGGTTTGATAAGTGGCTGAAGGGTCACGAGAACAGGGTCAACAGAAGGGTTGAAAACTGTTGTTAGGGGAGGCGGTGGCGTTGTGGTATTGTCACTGGACTAATAAGCCAGAGAGCCAGAGTAATGCTCTGGGGACCCGGGTTCAAATCCCACCCCGGCAGATGGTGACATTTGAATTCAATAAAAACCTGGAATTAAAAGCCTAATTTGTTTTCTTTTATGAATTTAGAGTACCCAATGTAGCCATCTGGGTTGGCCACTTACAAAGGATCCTGGGAAATATGGCCACCTGCAAAGGACCATGGGAAATATGGTCAACCCAGGACTCAGACGCTCAGAGCTTATGAATATTGGCAACACAGATAACTCAACGCTATCGAAACCCCAGCTACTTTGCATTCTAATGGCCCATTTCCCCAGAACCAAAGACCTGCACTCAGGTAACAGATACAGAAACAGACTCATCGGCGCCACTCCCTTTGCTCAGGGAGCCTAAAAAGCCAAGGCCAATGACCGCTCAGGACACGCCCCGCCATCAATCGGGGGCAGTAATCGAAGCCTGCCGAATTATTGGGTCCAAAGCTAAGGACCGCCCAAAAGAGCACGAAACCCCAGAGGGATAAAGAGAGACACTGTCATGTGTTCAGTCTCTCTTGGCCCCGGCGTTGGTCTATCTTGGCCCCGACCAACGCCTAAAACCAAGTGTAGCATCACGACCAGAAGACAAGTTCAAGACCAACGATCGCTACCAGACGGGTGAGCCCAGCAGAAACAAAGTCACTTCTCCAGACCCAGCCACGCAAGATCCGAACAAAGGCCTTGTTCCTCTGCATAAAGCCGGGTGCCTGAAGTTAAGTACAGATTGTAGTGTTATGTGTAATTTAGCTTGTAGTGTTTTGTGTTGCATTTTGAAGTAATTCTTGTGTGTAAATAAACTATCATTGAACTTGAACTAAATAACTGGTTGTTTGGTCTTTGATGGATATCCAGTAAAACCTTGTGTTGGTATCATTTGATACCTGGCGACTCTGAAAAGCAATATCATTAATAACTGTCATATCAGTATCCAGTTAAAAAGAGCAACATTATGGCGTCTGCGGTGCCGATTTGTGAAGGGTAGGTCGTGATTTGTGACGGTTTTGTGAAGGGTAGGTCGTGCCTCACAAACCTTATTGAGTTCTTTGAGAAGGTGACCAAACAGATGGACGAGGGTAAAGCAGTTGATGTGGTGTATATGGATTTCAGTAAAGCGTTTGATAAGGTTCCCCACGGTAGGCTACTGCAGAAAATACGGAAGTATGGGATTCAGGGTGATTGAGCAGTTTGGAACAGAAATTGGCTAACTGGAAGAAGACAAAGGGTGGTGGTTGATGGAAAGTGTTCAGACTGGAGTCCAGTTACTAGTGGTGTACCACAAGGATCTGTTTTGGGGCCACTGCTGTTTGTCATTTTTATAAATGGTACGGCCGCATTTGGAGTATTGCGTACAGTTCTGGTCACCGCATTATAGGAAGGACGTGGAGGCTTTGGAGCGGGTGCAGAGGAGATTTACCAGGATGTTGCCTGGTATGGAGGGAAAATCTTATGAGGAAAGGCTGATGGACTTGAGGTTGTTTTCGTTGGAGAGAAGAAGGTTAAGAGGAGACTTAATAGAGGCATACAAAATGATCAGGGGGTTAGATAGGGTGGACAGTGAGAGCCTTCTCCCGCGGATGGAAATGGCTGGCACGAGGGGACATAGCTTTAAACTGAGGGGTAATAGATATAGGACAGAGGTCAGAGGTAGGTTCTTTACGCAAAGAGTGGTGAGGCCGTGGAATGCCCTACCTGCAACAGTAGTGAACTCGCCAACATTGAGGGCATTTAAAAGTTTATTGGATAAGCATATGGATGATAATGGCATAGTGTAGGTTAGATGGCATTTTTTTCGGTGCAACATCGTGGGCCGAAGGGCCTGTACTGCACTGTATCGTTCTATGTTCTATGATTGGCAACACCAATTATTTTTTCGAATTAAGCGGCAGTTTAGCGTGACCAATCCACCCCACCTGCTCATCTTTGGGTTGTGGGGATGAGAGCCACACAGACACGGGGAGAATGTGCAAACTCCACACGGACAGTGACCCGGGGCCGGGAACGAACCTGGGACCTCAGCGCCGTAGGCAGTAGTGCTAACCATACGCCATGCCGCCCGGAATTAAAAGTCTAATGGTGACCATGTTTTTGTCGATTATCGTAAAAACCCATCTGGTTCACTAATGTCCTTTCGAGAAGGAAATCTGCCGTCCTTACCCGGTCTGGCCTACATGTGACTCCAGACCAACAGCAATGTGGTTGACTTTTAATTGTCCCCTCAAGGGCAATTAGGGATGGGCAGTAAATGCTGGCACAGCCTGCAACGCCCACGGCCCATACACGAATAAAGAAAAAAAACAAAGGGAGGAATGCCAAGCTGGTTTCTTGGACTGAATGGTTGTTTCTATGAGGCCGATCTGTGCCTCTTGGTTTGAGTGACCTCACTGTCAATTGACACGGCACAAACGCATTGTGAAACTGAAACTCCTTCAAATCAACACAAACTCTATAACATAATTGACCATCAACGGTCAGACACAAAGATGTTTGCAGTAACTTGCAAAAGATGTTGTTAAACGTTCTTACTTTCTCTCCTTTGTATTCTTTTTCTGGAAATTCTGGCACGTATTTCTGCACAGGAGCATCAAAATCTAGTTTTCCATTTTCCCACAGCTTGGCTATGGCAGTCATAGTGAGGGGTTTGCTGATACTGGCGATGCGCATGACTGTCTCTGCATTACACAAGACCCGGTTTTCCACATCCGCATATCCCAGCCCTTGAAGCAAATCAGAATGATAAATTATGAGAGGCAGGAGAAGCCTTTTCCCAGGGTGGAAGAGTCAATTACTAGGGGACATACGTTAAAAGTGCGAGGGGCAAAGTTTAGAGGAGATGCGTAAGGGGAGGTTGTTTTACACAGAGGGTGATGAGTGCCTGGAACTCACTGCTGCAGGAACAAAGAACAAAGAAATGTACAGCACAGGAACAGGCCCTTCGGCCCTCCAAGCCCGTGCCGACCATGCTGCCCGACTAAACTACAATCTTCTACACTTCCTGGGTCCGTATCCCTCTATTCCCATCCTATTCATGTATTTGTCAAGATGCCCCTTAAATGTCACTATCGTCCCTGCTTCCACCACCTCCTCCGGTAGCGAGTTCCAGGCACCCACTACCCTCTGCGTAAAAAACTTGCCTCATACATCTACTCTAAACCTTGCCCCTCTCACCTTAAACCTATGCCCCCTAGTAATTGACCCCTCTACCCCGGGGAAAAGCCTCTGACTATCCACTCTGTCTATGCCCCTCATAATTTTGTAGACCTCTATCAGGTCGCCCCTCAACCTCCTTCGTTCCAGTGAGAACAAACCGAGTTTATTCAACCGCTCCTCATAGCTAATGCCAGGCAACATTCTGGTAAATCTCTTCTGCACCCTCTCTAAAGCCTCCACATCCTTCTGGTGGTGTGGCGACCAGAATTGAACACTATACTCCAAGTGTGGCCTAACTAAGGTTCTATACAGCTGCAACATGACTTGCCAATTCTTATACTCAATGCCCCGGCCAATGAAGGCAAGCATGCCGTATGCCTTCTTGACTACCTTCTCCACCTGTGTTGCCCCTTTCAGTGACCTGTGGACCTGTACTCCTAGATCTCTTTGACTTTCAATACTCTTGAGGGTTCTACCATTCACTGTATATTCCCTACCTGCATTAGACCTTCCAAAATGCATTACCTCACATTTGTCCGGATTAAACTCCATCTGCCATCTCTCCGCCCAAGTCTCCAAACAATCTAAATCCTGCTGTATCCTCTGACAGTCCTCATCGCTATCCACAATTCCACCAATCTTTGTGTCATCTGCAAACTTACTAATCAGACCAGTTACATTTTCCTCCAAATCCCTGTGGAACACCACTAGTCACAGCCCTCCTATTAGAAAAGCATCCTTCCATTGCTACTCTCTGCCTTCTATGACCTAGCCAGTTCTGTATCCACCTTGCCAGCTCACCCCTGATCCCGTGTGACTTCACCTTTTGTACTAGTCTACCATGAGGGACCTTGTCAAAGGCCTTACTGAAGTCCATATAGACAACATCCACTGCCCTACCTGCATCAATCATCTTAATGACCTCCTCGAAAAACTCTATCAAGTTAGTGAGACATGACCTCCCCTTCACAAAACCATGCTGCCTCTCACTAATACGTCCATTTGCTTCCAAATGGGAGTAGATCCTGTCTCTAAGAATTCTCTCCAGTAATTTCCCTACCACTGAAGTAAGGCTCACCGGCCTGTAGTTCCCTGGATTATCCTTGCTACCCTTCTTAAACAGAGGAACAACATTGGCTATTCTCCAGTCCTCCGGGACGTCCCCTGAAGACAGTGAGGATCCAAAGATTTCTGTCAAGGCCTCAGCAATTTCCTCTCCAGCCTCCTTCAGTATTCTGGGGTAGATCCCATCAGGCCCTGGGGACTTATCTACCTTAATATTTAAGACACCCAACACCTCGTCTTTTTGGATCTCAATGTGACCCAGGCTATCTACACACCCTTCTCCAGACTCAACATCTACCAATTTCTTCTCTTTGGTGAATACTGATGCAAAGTATTCATTTAGTACCTCGCCCATTTCCTCTGGCTCCACACATAGATTCCCTTGCCTATCCTTCAGTGGGCCAACCCTTTCCCTGGCTACCCTCTTGCTTTTTATGTACGTGTAAAAAGCCTTGGGATTTTCCTTAACCCTATTTGCCAATGACTTTTCGTGACCCCTTCTAGCCCTCCTGACTCCTTCCTTAAGTTCCTTCCTACTTTCCTTATATTCCACACAGGCTTTGTCTGTTCCCAGCCTTTTAGCCCTGACAAATGCCTCCTTTTTCTTTTTGACGAGGCCTACAATATCTCTCGTTATCCAAGGTTCCTGAAAATTGCCGTATTTATCCTTCTTCCTCACAGGAACATGCCGGTCCTGAATTCCTTTCAACTGGCACTTGAAAGCCTCCCACATGTCAGATGTTGATTTGCCCTCAAACATCCGCCCCCAATCTATGTTCTTCAGTTCCCGCCTAATATTGTTATAATTAGCTTTCCCCCAATTTAGCACATTCATCCTAGGACCACTCTTATCCTTGTCCACCAGCACTTTAAAACTTACTGAATTGTGGTCACTGTTACCGAAATGCTCCCCTACTGAAACATCTACCACCTGGCTGGGCTCATTCCCCAATACCAGGTCCAGTACCGCCCCTTCCCTAGTTGGACTGCCTACATATTGTTTTAAGAAGCCCTCCTGGATGCTCCTTACAAACTCCGCCCCGTCTAAGCCCCTGGCACTAAGTGAGTCCCAGTCAATATTGGGGAAGTTGAAGTCTCCCATCACCACAACCCTGTTGTTTTTACACTTTTCCAAAATCTGCCTACCTATCTGCTCCTCTATCTCCCGCTGGCTGTTGGGAGGCCTGTAGTAAACCCCAAACATTGTGACTGCACCCTTCTTATTCCTGATCTCTACCCATATAGCCTCACTGCCCTCTGAGGTGTCCTCCCGCAGTACAGCTGTGATATTCTCCCGAACCAGTAGCGTAACTCCGCCTCCCCTTTTACATCTCCCTCTATCCCGCCTGAAACATCTAAATCCTGGAACGTTTAGCTGCCAATCCTGCCCTTCCCTCAACCAGGTCTCTGTAATGGCAACAACATCATAGTTCCAAGTACTAATCCAAGCTCTAAGTTCATCTGCCTTACCCGTAATACTTCTTGCATTAAAACATATGCACTTCAGGCCACCAGACCCGCTGTGTTCAGCAACTTCTCCCAGTCTGCTCTGCCTCAGAGGCCCACTGTCCCTATTCCCTAGTTCTCCCTCAATGCTCTCACCTTCTGACCTATTGCTCCAGTGCCCAGGAAGGTTTGGAATGTTTGGTTGGTAGGGGCTGGTTCAGCACACTGGGCTAAATCGCTGGCTTTTAAAGCAGACCAAGGCAGGCCAGCAGCACGGTTCAATTCCCGTACCAGCCTCCCCGAACAGGCGCCGGAATGTGGCGACGAGGGGCTTTTCACAGTAACTCCATTTGAAGCCGACTTGTGACAATAAGCGATTTTCATTTCATTTAATTTCAGGTACCATAGTGATGTTTAAGGGGCATCTTGACAAATACATGAATAGGATGGGAATAGAGGGATACAGACCCTGGTTTTCGGTTAGACGAGCAGCATCTCCAGTGAGCCAGAATGTAACCATCTCCCTTGACAAACCCATGACCACTCCCATCTGGAAGGACAAGAGCAGCAGATACCTGGGAACCCCACCACCTGGAGGTTCCCCCTCCAAGTCACTCACCACCCCGACTTGGAAATATATTGGCCGCTCCTTCACTGTCATTGGGGCAAAATACTGAAACTCCCTCCCTAACAGCACTGTGGGTATACCTACACCTCAGGGACTGCAGCAGTTCAAGAAGGCAACTCGCCCCCACTTTCTGAAGGGCAACTAGGGATGGGCAATAAATGCTGGCCTAACCAGCGACGGCCTCATCCTGTAAATTAATAAACAAAAAGCATTCAACAGCATTACCACCTCACGACCATTAACATCCTGGGACCCATCATTGACCAGAAACTGAACTGGAACAGCCGTATAAATACTGAGGGCAGAGTGTGGGACTCCTGTGCTGAGTAACTCCCCTCCTGGCTCCCCAAAGCCTGTCCACTATCTGGAAGCCAGGGTGTAAACCAGAATGTGATGCTCTTCACTTGCCTGGATGAGTGGCGCTCCTACAAGATTTATTAGCTCAAAAGGATCAAAACCCATTTGATTGACTCCCCCATCCACTGCCGTAAACATTCACTTCCTCCACCACCTGAGCACAGTGGCAGCTGCGTGTACCACACACAAGATGCTCTGCATCAACTCACTGAGTCCCTTTCGTTAGCACATTCCAAACCTGCAGCCTCCACCAGCACAATGATATTAGATGTAAGGGAACACTGCCACCTAAAGGTTCCCCTCCTCACTGTCGCTGTGACAAACACCTGGAGCTCCGTCCCTAACAGCACAGTGGGTGTACCTACACCAGAGGGACTGCAGCGGTTCAAGATGGCCGCTCACCATCACCTTCTGAAGGGGAATTAAGAGCCGGGCAACAAATGTTGTCCTCGCCAGTGATGCTTCCATCCAATGAATTTTTTTTCAAAATTGCATAGAACAGAATATTTTCATCTTTACAATAAAATGTTGACAATACTCAGGGGGGTCAGGCACTATCTGTAGTGAGAAGCAGAGTTAATGCCCATAATCCTTTGTTCTGGAGGCTGAGTTCGGGGGGGGGGAGGGGGAGTGAAAGTTGCCGTGATTTCGGTGGGAGGGTTGGTGGGGAATGGCCGACCGCATAATCTTGGGCTGATCAGCTCATTACTAATTCATTTGCGAGGAGCTTGGAAAATCTCATGGCAGGGGAAGGCAGGAGGTTGCTGTCCCCATCGTTACCTCATGGGGTGACCTGATGAGGTCTGGGCACCATATTCTAAAGGCAAAAGGACAGCCATTCACTCACTGCAGGCCAGGAGCATTAGTCTGGCTGTTGTTCCAGATTCTGTTGCAACTGGAGTGTCCCAGATAAGGCACCGCGGTTCAGGGAAGACTCCCAGGAGATTTGTGTCCAGGTCGGAGGTGCCGTTTCCCCAGGGTGACATCAGGTGGCCCTCCCATCAGACCACAGTGACCTGGATGGAGGTCAGAGGATGTTCGTGCCATGGGGCCCACCTAAGGAATGCCGGGCAGTGCCGGATGATCTGCTGTGCTCCTGCAGGCTAAGTCACTGCAAACTGACACTGGTAAGGAATAAGTGTGCAAGTGCACAGGGGGTCACCCCTTATGAAGTGCAAGCGACAGAGACAGAGCCGGGGAGGAACAGGATGGTGTCTGTGCCGAAGGGGAGATAGGATTCCCCCAGGAAGTCCGTGAGGATGTCTCCAGTCTGCAGCTGAAAGCTGCGGCCACATTGGTCTCATTAAGGCGCCTGCTTAGGCATCCACCACATCTTTCTTCATCCCAGGTACCAGCAAGAAAACAGGGAAAGAAAGAACCCGTGCAACCCCCAGCTCACAGGATGCACCATCATGGCATTCTCCTCCACCCTCCACTCCACCCTCACCTCCACCGTCACCTCCACCCTCCCCTCCACCCTCACCTCCACCGTCACCTCCACCCTCCCCTCCACCCTCCCCTCCACTGTCACCTCCACCCTCCACCGTCACCTCCACCCTCCACCGTCACCTCCACCCTCCACCGTCACCTCCACCCTCCACCGTCACCTCCACCCTCCACCGTCACCTCCACCCTCCACCGTCACCTCCACCCTCCACCGTCACCTCCACCGTCACCTCCACCCTCACCTCCAACCTCCCCTCCACCCTCCCCTCCACTGTCACCTCCACCCTCCACCGTCACCTCCACCCTCCCCTCCACCCTCACCTCCACCGTCACCTCCACCCTCCCCTCCACCCTCCCCTCCACTGTCACCTCCACCCTCCACCGTCACCTCCACCCTCCACCGTCACCTCCACCCTCCACCGTCACCTCCACCCTCCACCGTCACCTCCACCCTCCACCGTCACCTCCACCCTCCACCGTCACCTCCACCCTCACCTCCAACCTCCCCTCCACCCTCCCCTCCACTGTCACCTCCACCCTCCACCGTCACCTCCACCCTCCACCCTCACCTCCACCGTCACCTCCACTCTCCCCTCCACCCTCCCCTCCACCGTCACCTCCACACTCGACACTCACCTCCACCGTCACCTCCACCCTCACCTCCACCCTCCACCGTCACCTCCACCCTCCACCGTCACCTCCACCCTCCACCGTCACCTCCACCGTCACCTCCACCCTCCACCGTCACCTCCACCCTCCCCTCCACCTCCACCCTCCACCGTCACCTCCACCCTCACCTCCAACCTCACCTCCACCCTCCCCCTCACCTCCACCGTCACCTCCACCCTCCACTCTCCCCTCCACCCTCCCCTCCACCATCACCTCCACCCTCACCCTCACCTTCCACCGTCACCTCCACACTCGACACTCACCTCCACCCTCACCTCCACCCTCCACCGTCACCTCCACCGTCACCTCCACCCTCCACCGTCACCTCCACCCTCCACCGTCACCTCCACCGTCGCCTCCACCCTCCACCGTCACCTTCACCTCCACCCTCCACCAGGGCTGGTACAATCATCTCGACAGGCCCACATTCTAGTAGTCTCAGGGTCACATTACCGACACGGATCCGTAAGAGGGCGGC
>NW_027308361.1:0-121000 GCF_047496885.1 Scyliorhinus torazame | reverse complement strand
CATTGTAGGTCATTCGGCCCCTCGACTTGCTGTACCATTCAATATGATCATTTTTTAAAAATCTTTATTGTCACAAGTCGGCTTACCGTAACACTGCAAACAAGTTGCTGTGGAAATCCCCCAGTCACCACATTCCGGTGCCTGTTCGGGTACACAGAGGAAGAATTCAGAAGTGGGCGGGATTTCCACTCCCACCCAAAGTGGCCTCGCCGTCGTGAACGCCGTCGCGAAACGGCCCCGGTCCCGACCGATTCAGGCCCTGACAATGGCCCAGTATCGGGGCCGTGTCATCTACCCGCGCCAGGCCTTGTCGCCCGCGTAAAAGCGGCGGCGCATAGATGACGCAGCCGGCGCCGCATAACGGGCGTCATCCACGCATGCGCGGGTTGCCGTCCTCTCTAAGTCCGCCCCGCAAGAAGATGGGGGACGGATTTTGCGGGGCCACGGAAGGTCCTCCTTCAGAGAGGACAGCCGAACGATCGGTGGGCACCGATCGCGGGCCACCCCACATTTAAGGTACACACAAGTTGCTGTGAACAACTGTGAACACAGTTGACAATGGAGGGTGTTCTCAGTGTGCATGATCCCCCCTCGCCCCCCCCCCACAGGCCGCCCCCCCAGCGTTCACGCACCGCCCACGACTGCAGCGACCAGGTGTGGACGGCGCCGGGGGGGACCCGCCGTTTTGGCCTGGCCGCTCGGCCCATCTGGGCCTCAGAATAGCGGGGGTGCCGAAGAATCGCTGTTTTCGGTGTCTCCAGCGATTCTCCGGCCTGCGGCCCGCGAACCTCGACCGGGCCGTTCCCGCCGCTTGGGAGAATCGCGGGAGGGCGTCGGACCGGCGGCCCCGGAAATTTTGGCGGCCCAGGCGATTCTTCTAACCGGCGCGGGAGTGGAGAATCGCGCCCACCAGCCCGTATGGGACTTGAATCCATGCTGCTGGCCTTGTTCGGCACCACAAACCAGCTGTCTAGACCACTGAACTAAACCAGCCCATATCAGGGCTGTGACCCACATCGACCTCCAGCAGCTTTCTCAGGTTGCTGACTCATTATCTTTAATGCTTGCGTCCTGTACTCAGATCCTCTTTACAGAACTATTGTTAGTCCACAGATTTAGCTGAAACAGTCGAGTGAACTATATGCCAGGCCATGAGGTCGCAGGTTATAAACATAGAAAAAATAGGAGCAGGAGGAGCCCATTCGGCCCTTCAACCCCGCTCAGCCATTCATTATGATCACGGCGAATCATCCAACTCAATAGCCTAATCCCGCTCTCCCTCATCCCCTTTGATCCCTTCGCCCTAAGTGCTATATCTAACTGCTTCGTGAAACCATACAATGTTTTGGACTCAAGTACTACCTGTGGAAACAAATTGCACAGGCTCACCACTCTCTATCATAAATGATCGACCCTGTTACAGTGAATACAATTCTGCTGGTGATGATTGCCCCTTGGGCCAGGTTGGAGCTGTAGGACCTGCTTTCAATTGATCCCATTTCACACAGTTGACAATGGAGGGCTTCCTCAGTGTGCAGGCATCATTTTGCTGATCACTTCGGCTCAGACTCTCATAGACATATCAATCAGCGACAAGTAAATTGATGAGGATTGGGTCATTGCAATTAGCAGGAAGTTATCTTCCTCATGTATGATATGGTGCTATGAAATATCATAGTTTTCTGGAGTCTACATTGACAACTTGTAGAGGGCAGCACGGTAGCATTGTGGATAGCACAATTGCTATCCAGGGTCCCAGGTTCGATTCTGGCTTGGGGAGTCTGCACATCCTCCCCGTGTGTGCGTGGGTTTCCTCCGGGTGCTCCGGTTTCCTCCCACAGTCCAAAGATGTGCAGGTTAGGGGAATTGGCCATGATATACAGGGGCTGTTTAGCACAGGGCTAAATTGCTGGCTTTGAAAGCAGACCAAGGCAGGCCAGCAGCACGGTTCGATTCCCGTAACAGCCTCCCCGAACAGGCGCCGGAATGTGGCGACAAGGGGCTTTTCACAGTAACTTCATTTGAAGCCTACTTGTGACAATAAGCGATTTTCATTTTCAGAAATTGCCCGTCGTGTCCAAAATTGCCCTTAGTGTTGGGTGGGGTTACTGGGTTATGGGGATAGGGTGGAGGTGTTGACCTTGGGTTAGGTGCTCTTTCCAAGAGCCGATGCAGACTCGATGGGCCGAATTGCCTCCATCTGCACTGTAAATTCTAGGATGATAAACTTGCAGAACCACTGCGACTGTATACTATCATGCTGGCTCCTCTGACAGGTTTATTTTACATGAAGGACCAGGAGGGACAAAGCATTTGGATGGATGAAATTAGCTAAATGTTATGATGCATGACTATATCAAAACATTGCTCGATTCATCTGTGGGGCTGTTCTCCAAATTTTAATACATGCCCTCAGGTGTTTTTTTTATTCATTCACTGGCTGTCGATGTTTCTGACTGGACCAGTGGACTCAGCTGGTGAGTCAGTTTCAGCGGGAGCAGTGCGGAAGTGGCTGCTGGGAGGTAAGTCTGTCCTTTAAAAGCACTTGTCTTTGCAGGGGCAGGCCAGTCGATTTTGGTGGGAGTGGAGCTGGCTGGTTAGTCAATTTCAGCAGGCGCTGAGAATTTTTTTTTTTTAATTAGTGTTTTAGGCGGGAACAGGAAGTCGACCCGCGGACGTCTGGGAAGACCCTCACCAATAAATTCTGGTGGAGAGGAAACCCGAGACACTACACGTGTAGTGTCTCCCACCCGCCCTCCTCCTCTAACCTAATAATAAAACCCATTGGTCTGAGGTAAGTACCATATTTTATTGTATTATTATTATTTTTTATAAAAAATTTAATTTAGTTGTTAGCCAGATCTTGGTAGAAAGTTAGAGGAATGGCAAGGAAGGGAGTGCAATGTTCCTCCTGCAGGATGTTTGAGGTGAGGGATGCCGTTAGTGTCCCTGCTGATTTTACCTGCAGGAAGTGCTGCCATCTCCAGCTCCTCCAAGACCGAGTTAGGGAACTGGAGCTGGAGTTGGAAGGACTTTGGATCATTCGGGAGGCAGAATAGATAGCAGCTTCAGGGAATTAGTTACACCAAAGTTTGGAGATAGGTGGGTAACTGTAAGAGGGACAGGGAAAAAGCAGTCAGTGCAGGGATCCCCTGCGGTCGTTCCCCTGAGAAACAAGTATACCGCTTTGGATACTTGTGGGGGGGACGACTTACCAGGGGTAAGCCATGGGGTACGGGCCTCTGGCACGGAGTCTGTCCCTATTGCTCAGAAGGGAAGGGGGGAGAGGAGCAGAGCATTAGTAATTGGGGACTCTATAGTCAGGGGCACAGATAGGAGATGTTGTGGGAGCGAGAGAGACTCACGTTTGGTATGTTGCCTCCCAGGTGCAAGGGTACGTGATGTCTCGGATCGTGTTTTCCGGGTCCTTAGGGGGAGGGGGAGCAGCCCCAAGTCGTGGTCCACATTGGCACTAACGACATAGGTAGGAAAGGGGACAAGGATGTCAGGCAGGCTTTCAGGGAGCTAGGATGGAAGCTCAGAACTAGAACAAACAGAGTTGTTATCTCTGGGTTGTTGCCCGTGCCACGTGATAGTGAGATGAGGAATAGGGAGAGAGAGCATTTAAACACGTGGCTACAGGGATGGTGCAGGCGGGAGGGATTCAGATTTCTGGATAACTGGGGCTCTTTCTGGGGAAGGTGGGACCTCTACAGACAGGATGGTCTACATCTGAACCTGAGGGGCACAAATATCCTGGGGGGAGATTTGTTAGTGCTCTTTGGGGGGGTTTAAACTAATGCAGCAGGGGCATGGGAACCTGGATTGTAGTTTTAGGGTAAGGGAGAATGAGAGTATAGAGGTCAGGAGCACAGATTTGACGTCGCAGGAGGGGGCCAGTGTTCAGGTAGGTGGTTTGAAGTGTGTCTACTTCAATGCCAGGAGTATACGAAACAAGGTTGGGGAACTGGCAGCATGGGTTGGTACCTGGGACTTCGATGTTGTGGCCATTTCGGAGACATGGATAGAGCAGGGACAGGAATGAATGTTGCAGGTTCCGGGGTTTAGGTGTTTTAGTAAGCTCAGAGAAGGAGGCAAAAGAGGGGAAGGTGTGGCGCTGCTACTCAAGAGCAGTATTACGGTGGCGGAGAGGATGCTAGATGGGGACTCTTCTTCCGAGGTAGTATGGGCTGAGGTTAGAAACAGGAAAGGAGAGGTCACCCTGTTGGGAGTTTTTTATAGGCCACCTAATAGTTCTAGGGATGTAGAGGAAAGGATGGCGAAGATGATTCTGGATAAGAGCGAAAGTAACAGCGTAGTTATTATGGGAGACTTTAACTTTCCAAATATTGACTGGAAAAGATATAGTTCGAGTACAATAGATGGGTCGTTTTTTGTACAGTGTGTGCAGGAGGGTTTCCTGAAACAATATGTTGACAGGCCAACAAGAGGCGAGGCCACGTTGGATTTGGTTTTGGGTAATGAACCAGGCCAGGTGTTGGATTTGGAGGTAGGAGAGCACTTTGGGGACAGTGACTACAATTCGGTGACGTTTACGTTAATGATGGAAAGGGATAAGTATACACCGCAGGGCAAGAGTTATAGCTGGGGGAAGGGCAATTATGATGCCATTCGACGTGACTTGGGGGGGGATAAGGTGGAGAAGTAGGCTGCAAGTGTTGGGCACACTGGATAAGTGGGGCGTGTTCAAGGATCAGCTACTGCGTGTTCTTGATAAGTATGTACCGGTCAGGCAGGGAGGAAGGCGTCGAGCGAGGGAACCGTGGTTTACCAAGGAAGTGGAATCTCTTGTTAAGAGGAAGAAGGAGGGCTATGTGAAGATGAGGTGTGAAGTTTTGGTTGGGGCGATGGATAGTTACAAGGTAGCGAGGAAGGATCTAAAGAGAGAGCTAAGACGAGCAAGGAGGGGACATGAGAAGTATTTGGCAGGAAGGATCAAGGAAAACCCAAAAGCTTTCTATAGGTATGTCAGGAATAAGCGAATGACTAGGGAAAGAGTAGGACCAGTCAAGGACAGGGATGGGAAATTGTGTGTGGAGTCTGAAGAGATAGGCGAGATACTAAATGAATATTTTTCGTCAGTATTCACTCAGGAAAAAGATAATGTTGTGGAGGAGAATGCTGAGCCCCAGGCTAATAGAATAGATGGCATTGAGGTACGTAGGGAAGAGGTGTTGGCAATTCTGGACAGGTTGAAAAAAGATAAGTCCCTGGGACCTGATGGGATTTATCCTAGGATTCTCTGGGAGGCCAGGGAAGAGATTGCTGGACCTTTGGCTTTGATATTTATGTCATCATTGGCTACAGGAATAGTGCCAGAGGACTGGAGGACAGCAAATGTGGTCCCTTTGTTCAAAAAGGGGAGCAGAGACAGCCCCGGCAGCTATAGACCGGTGAGCCTCACGTCTGTAGTGGGTAAAGTCTTGGAGGGGATTATAAGAGACAAGATTTATAATCATCTAGATAGGAATAATATGATCAGGGATAGTCAGCATGGCTTTGTGAAGGGTAGGTCATGCCTCACAAACCTTATTGAGTTCTTTGAGAAGGTGACTGAACAGGTAGATGAGGGTAGAGCAGTTGATGTGGTGTATATGGATTTCAGCAAAGCGTTTGATAAGGTTCCCCACGGTAGGCTCTTGCAGAAAATAGGGAGGCTGGGGATTTAGGGTGATTTAGAGATGTGGATCAGAAATTGGCTAGCTGAAAGAAGACAGAGGGTGGTGGTTGATGGAAAATGTTCAGAATGGAGTACAGTCACAAGCGGAGTACCACAAGGATCTGTTCTGGGGCCGTTGCTGTTTGTCATTTTTATCAATGACCTAGAGGAAGGCGCAGAAGGGTGGGTGAGTAAATTTGCAGACGATACTAAAGTCGGTGGTGTTGTCGATAGTGTGGAAGGATGTAGCAGGTTACAGAGGGATATAGATAAGCTGCAGAGCTGGGCTGAGAGGTGGCAAATGGAGTTTAATGTAGAGAAGTGTGAGGTGATTCACTTTGGAAGGAATAACAGGAATGCGGAATATTTGGCTAATGGTAAAGTTCTTGAAAGTGTGGATGAGCAGAGGGATCTAGGTGTCCATGTACATAGATCCCTGAAAGTTGCCACCCAGGTTGATAGGGTTGTGAAGAAGGCCTATGGAGTGTTGGCCTTTATTGGTAGAGGGATTGAGTTCCGGAGTCGAGAGGTCATGTTGCAGCTGTACAGAACTCTGGTACGGCCGCATTTGGAGTATTGCGTACAGTTCTGGTCACCGCATTATAGGAAGGACGTGGAGGCTTTGGAGCGGGTGCAGAGGAGATTTACCAGGATGTTGCCTGGTATGGCGGGAAAATCTTATGAGGAAAGGCTGATGGACTTGAGGTTGTTTTCGTTGGAGAGAAGAAGGTTAAGAGGAGACTTAATAGAGGCATACAAAATGATCAGGGGGTTAGATAGGGTGGACAGTGAGAGCCTTCTCCCGCGGATGGAAATGGCTGGCACGAGGGGACATAACTTTAAACTGAGGGGTAATAGATATAGGATAGAGTTCGGAGGTAGGTTCTTTACGCAAAGAGTAGTGAGGCCGTGGAATGCCCTACCTGCTACAGTAGTGAACTCGCCAACATTGAGGGCATTTAAAAGTTTATTGGATAAACATATGGATGATAATGGCATAGTGTAGGTTAGATGGCTTTTGTTTCGGAGCAACATCGTGGGCCGAAGGGCCTGTACTGCGCTGTATTGTTCTATGTTCTATTTTCTATGACCAGCATGTATTTCCCAATCCCTAATTGCCCCTTGAGAAGATGGTGGTGATCTGTGTTCCTGAACCCCGACAGACCCTGTGAGTTACGTCCACCCACTTTGATGTCAGGGAGTGTGAGGAAAAAGATGGTTTTAAATGATCTATAATTGCATTGTTAACTCCTAGAAATAAGGTATATGGTTAAATTAATTTAATTATTTTGAGAACGGGTACAACTCTTGTTAGATTCATGTTAGACACAAATGTTTTCATGTATGAGGATTTTTGTTTAAACTGTTTCTGTTGTGCTGAGCGAGAGTTTATGACGGGAAAAGTAAACATGAGCTTGCAAAAGAATGAGATGTTGCTTCGTAACCACCGACCACTTTTAAGGAAAATACCTTTTTGAGTTCAGTTTTAACCGGAAGCCAGAGTAGAAGGAGCTTTGCAGTGAGAGAGGGAACATCTCCCACAGTTTTTTCCAAATAAAATGGAGGAAGAGGCAAGTTGGCCACCGCCAGAAATCTACAGAACGGTTAGTTAAGGAAATTAGAGAAATGAAGAGATGTTTCCATCCAATCTAGATGACGGGACTGGGGGCATTCTGGCTAAGTTTGCCGATGATACAAAGATAGGCGGAGGGGCAGGTAGTATGGAGGAGGTGGGGAGGCTGCAGAAAGATTTAGACAGTTTAGGAGAGTGGTCCAAGAAATGGCTGATGAAATTCCACGTGGGCAAGTGCGAGGTCTTGCACTTTGGAAAAAAGTATAGAGGCATGGACTATTTTCTAAACGGTGACAAAATTCATAATGCTGAAGTGCAAAGGGACTTGGGAGTCCTAGTCCAGGATTCTCGAACGGTAAACTTGCAGGTTGAGTCCGTAATTCAGAAAGCAAATGCAATGTTGTCATTTATCTCAAGAGGCTTGGAATATAAAAGCAGGGATGTACTTCTGAAGCTTTATAAAGCATTAGTTAGGCCCTATTTAGAATACTGTGAGCAATTTTGGGCCCCACACCTCAGGAAGGACATACTGGCACTGGAGTGGGTCCAGCGGAGATTCACACGATGATCCCAGGAATGGTAGGCCTGACATACAATGAACGTCTGAGGATCCTGGGGTTATATTCATTGGAGTTTAGGAGGTTGAGGGGAGATCTAATAGAAACTTACAAGATAATGAATGGCTTAGATAGGGTGGACGTAGGGAAGTTGTTTCCATTAGCAGGGGAGACTAGGACCCGGGGGCACAGCCTTAGAATAAAAGGGAGTCACTTTAGAACAGAGATGAGGAGAAATTTCTTCAGCCAGAGAGTGGTGGGTCTGTGGAATTCATTGCCACAGAGGGCGGTGGAGGCCGGGATGTTGAGTGTCTTTAAGACAGAAGTTGATAAATTCTTGATTTCTCGAGGAATTATGGGCTATGGAGAGAGAGCGGGTAAATGGAGTTGAAATCAGCCATGATTGAATGGTGGAGTGGACTTGATGGGCCGAATGGTCTTACTTCCGCTCCTATGTCTTATGGTCTTATGGTCTTATGGTAAACGGTTTGAAACTAAAGGGAGTTAAATACGGCGACATTAAAGGGTGTTAAATACAAGGAAACTAAAGGGTGTTAAATACGGGGAAATTAAAGGGTGCTAAATACAAGGAAACTAAAGGGTGTTAAATACAAGGAAACTAAAGGGTGTTAAATACGGGGAAATTAAAGGGTGTTAAATACGGGGAAATTAAAGGGTGTTAAATACAAGGAAACTAAAGGGTGTTAAATACAAGGAAACTAAAGGGTGTTAAATACGGGGAAATTAAAGGGTGTTAAATACAAGGAAACTAAAGGGTGTTAATTACAAGGAAACTAAAGGGTGTTAAATACAGGGAAATTAAAGGGTGTTAAATACAGGGAAATTAAAGGGTGTTAAATACAAGGAAACTAAAGGGTGTTAAATACGGGGAAATTAAAGGGTGTTAAATACAAGGAAACTAAAGTGAGTTAAATACGGAGAAACTAAAGGGAGTGAAATATGGGGAAACTATAGTGAGTTAAATATGGGGAGGAGGTGGTGTAGTAATACAAAGATCCAGGGCAATGCTCTGGGGACAGGGTCCGAATCCCACCAGTGCAGATGGTGAAATTTGAATTCTAAAAACAAAATCTGGAATTAAGTCTAATGATGACCATGAATTGATTGTCGTAAATATCTAGAATTAAAAGTCTAATGACGCCCATGAAACCATTGACGATTGTTGTAAAACCCACCTGGTTCTCTAATGCCGTCCTTACCCGGCCTGGCCTACATGTGACTCCAGACCCACAGCAATGTGGTTGACTCTTAACTGTCGTCGTTTCCCCCCCCCCCCCACCACTGAAATGACCCAGGAAGCCACTCAGTTCAGGGGCAACTGGGGAACAATTCCCACATTCCTCGGTCAATCAAAGTAAAAAACGCCAGCACAAAAGATAAAGTGGTCAGCAAGATGATGTTGCATCTCAGGAAACCACTGAGATATCCACATCCAATCATTAGCTGCAGCCTGTGATTCCCCACAAGCTGGAAGAGCCGGGAATGCGTCCCCAAACTGCTCTTGGCACAGGAAAAATATTTACAACAGATTCACAGTAATAAAACAGACAGGCGAGTGATAAATGTAGTAAATGATCATTTTATCATTCCAAAGGGATACAAATGTTTAAGTCATAACATTGCTTCTCCCTCCCAAGTGGACCAACTGTGCTTCAATTGAAGCAACATTAAAGCAGTTACCATTTCCATTTACCAAGTTTAGCTAAGTGTGTTAGTAATCTTCAATTAATTGCATATTTCTAACCTAACTAGGTCGGTGCCTGTTATCTTCAGGAACAAATAAATAAAATACTCAGATGGAAGTGCAGCTTGGGATTCAGGTAGGTGTTTAAACTTGCCCCCAGGTTCCAGCGGCCTTCATTTATGGGAGCGGGAGAGAGAGAGGGAGCCGGACCACAGCGAGTGCAGCTTGGGATTCAGGTAGGTGTTTAAACTTGCCCCCAGGTTCCAGCGGCCTTCATTTCCAGGAGCAGGAGAGAGGGAGCCGGAGCGCAGCGAGTGCAGCTTGGGATTCAGGTAGGTGTTTAAACTTGCCTCCAGGTTCCAGCGGCCTTCATTTCCGGGAGCAGGAGAGAGGGAGCCGGAGCGCAGCGAGTGCAGCTTGGGATTCAGGTAGGTGTTTAAACTTGCCTCCAGGTTCCAGCGGCCTTCATTTCCGGGAGCGGGAGAGAGAGAGGGAGCCGCAGCGTAGCGAGTGCAGCTTGGGAATCAGGTCGGTGCTTAAGTGTTTGATTTTTACCTCTATTTAAGTTGGGTGGTTGAGGGAAGCGAGGGAAGAAATAGCTGGGGCCTTAACAAATATCTTTGCAGCATCCTTGAGCACAGGTGAGGTCCCGGAGGACTGGAGAATTGCTAATGTTGTCCCATTGTTTAAGAAGGGTAGCAGGGATAATCCAGGGAATTATAGACCTGTGAGCTTGACGTCAGTGGTAGGCAAACTGTTGGAGGAGATACTGAGGGATAGGATCGATTCACATTTGGAAGAAAATAGACTTATCAGTGATAGGCAGCATGGTTTTGTGCAGCAAGGTCATGTCTTACAAACCTAATAGAATTCTTTGAGGAAGTGACAATGTTAATTGATGCGGGAAGGGCTGTAGATGTAATATACATGGACTTCAGTAAGGCGTTTGATAAAGTTTCCCATGGCAGGTTGATGGAAAAAGTGAAGTCATATGGGGTTCAGGGTGTACTCGCTGGATGGATAAAGAACTGGCTGGGCAACAGGAGACAGAGAGTAGTGGTGGAAGGGAGTGTCTCAAAATGGAGAAAGGTAACTAGTGGTGTTCCACAGGGATCCGTGCTCAGACCACTGTTGTTTGTGATATACATAAATGATCTGGACGAAGGTATAGGATTAGCATGTTTGCAGATGATACTAAGATTGGTGGAGTTACAAATAGCGAGGAGGACTGTCAGAGAATACAGCAAAATATAAATAGATTGGAGAGTTGGGCAGAGAAATGGCAGATGGAGTTCAATCCAGGCAAATGCGAGATGATGCATTTTGGAAGATCTAATTCAAGAGCGGAATATACGGTCAATGGAAGAGTCCTGGGGAAAATACAGAGAGATCTGGGAGTTCACGTCCATTGTACCCTGAAGGTGGCAACGCAGGTCGATAGAGTGGTCAAGAAGGCATACAGCATGTTTGCCTTCATCGGACGGGGTATTGAGTACGAAAGTTGGCAGGTCATGTTACAGTTGTATAGGACTTTGGTTAGGCCACATTTGGAATACTGCATGCAGTTCTGGTCGCCACATTACCAGAAGGATGTGGATTCTTTAGAGAGGGTGCAGACGAGGTTCACCAGGAAGTTGCCTGGTATGGAGGGTCCTAGCTATGAAGAAAGGTTGAGTAGATTAGGATTGTTTTCATTGGAATGACGGAGGTTGAGGGGGGACCTGATTGAGGGCTACAAAATTATGAGAGGTATGGACAGGGTGGATCGCAACAAGCTTTTCCCAAGAGGGGGGTGTCAATTACAAGGGGTCACAATTTCAAGGTGAGAGGTGGAAAGTTTACGGGAGATGTGCGTGGAAATTCTTTTTACGCAGAGGGTGGTGGGTGCCTGGAACGCTTTGCCAGCGGAGGTGGTAGAGGCGGGCACAATAGCATCATTTAAGATGCATCTAGACAGATATATGAACAGAGGGAAGTAGATCCTTGGAAAATAGGTGACAGGTTTAGATAAAGGATCTGGATCGGCGCAGGGTGGGAGGGCCGAAGGGCCTGTTCCTGTGCTGTAATTTTCTTTGTTCTTTGTTCTTTAATTCTAAGCTGACAAATAACTGCGATGTTGATTGCACAATTTACTTGAAAGAAATGAGGTGAAATAATTGTTCAACATCATCACAACGAAAAGGCCGAGTTTTCCTTCCTGTGATTTGTTGTTTCAGTGGAGTTTTGTCTCTTGTTTCTGAGTAACTTCATTGAAGTGTCTCTTATCCAACACCCTTCCCCATTCTATGTAGGGTTTTGATACAAGGTAATACACAGAACAGAGATATGTAACATTTGACGATTTTGTATAATTGACAAGGTCATTGTAGTTTGTTGGTTGATGTCTGGATCTGTAGAGAAAAGAGAAAGGTTTAGTAAATGGCCTTTGGTTTGGCAGAGAAAGAACTGTCAACTAACTTATTCCTCCTTTCCGATTTAATACACTCCCTCGCTGCTGTCTAGTACTGTGGAAATTACATTTATGAAAATGAGATTGTTGTCGCAGAAAAATACCGTGATAGACTTTGTAGGAAGTTGTATTTCACCTTCTAGAGAATAGTGCTATATCTGAGATGCTGGACATGTGTGTGGTGGGGTATTGTGTATCATTCAAGCAGAATAATGCTGAACTCAAGGTTCACCTCGCTTTGTGTTACAGGCAGGAATGTTTTGGTCATTCTGCAGCTCCCATCTGCCACCCTCCTCCAGATGGAAGAATAGTGATGGAGCCAGGAGGAAGTGGGTGACTAACTGGGATAGGTGCAACGGAAAACTGGGAAGTCCCAATGAAGAGTGGAGGGAATAGAGATTCCTGACTCCAGCGAATGGCATGACACTGAGAAAAACATGGCTGTGGTATGGTGAATCCAGCCCCAGAGCTTAACAAGGTCTGGTCGGGCAGCACGATGGTACAGTGGGTTAGCCCTGCTGCCTCACGGCGCCGATCTAGTTTTGATCCCGGCTCTGGGTCACTGTCTGTGTGGAGTTTGCACATTCTCCCCGTGTTTGCGTGGGTTCCCCCCCCCCCCACAACCCAAAGATGTGCAAGTTAGGTGGATTGGCCATGCTAAATTGCCCCGAATTGGAAAAAATTAATTGAGTACTCTAAATTTATTAAAAAAGGAAGAAAAAAAAAACAAGGTCCTGTTCGTAGTGGTTTCATCAGTTGCTCCGAAATAAGGACGTGGGAGGTGAAGAAGCACAGAAAAGGGGAGTGTGGGTGAAGGGTTAATGGGAAAATGCCTGAAGCAGGAATTTTGAACCTCAGGTTGAATCAGTGGCTGTGAAATCAGCTCAAATGTATCAGGTCACCAAAGAAGATAGTGTCATGAGAATGTCGCTTTAAGAAATGGTTAGCTGCTCATGTTACTGCAGTAATGTCAGAGTGTGGGTGGAGCTGAGCTCTGTTTCTGCTTTTTAGTTTCACTTTGAGGAAAGCTTGGATGTGTCTGTCTTTTTGGTTTGAAGGACAAAATTCCATTTGCCTTCTTAATCACCTGTTGCACCTGTAAACCAACTTTTGCGATTCATGCACTAGCACACCCAGGTCTCTCTGCACAACAGCATGTTTTGCTATTTAATCATTTAAATAATAATCCCTTTTGCTGTTATTCCTACCAAAATGGATAACCTCACATTTGTCAACATTGGCAGATGGAATACAATGTTGACAAATCTGAGGTTATCCATTTTGGTGTTGCAGCTGAAGTCAGGCAAAGCAGCTGTACTGTTGATCTCTCTGCCACGAAGGACTATCTCTTGGTCATTTGGTGAATTCAGAAATTTAAATGTTTTCAGTATTGAATGTAAACCCTGATGTGCTTCTGTTTAAAGGTTGTTAAGTCTTTTGGATGTTTAAAGGACAGCTTAAAGGATTACTTAGTGTTGTATTCTTTGGGGTTACCTTTGAATTAATGGTTGCTAAGATATTCACTGTTTGTTTTAAAAAGGTTAACTTGAGTTCATGGAATAAACATTGTTTTGTTTTTAAAAATACTTTTCCATTTCTGCTGTACCACACCTGTAGAGTGGGCCGTGTGCTCCCCATACCACAATCTAGTAAAAGTTGTGGGTCAGGTGAAATCTTTGGGGTTCTCTAAAGCCTGATCCTGACGGGGCTCGTCCGGGATAAAAGTGTATCCATTGGATTGGCTCAGTGAACTTAAAGACAGTGAGGGGTGAGCATATTGTGGTTGCTTTTCAGGTGTGGTATTTTAGTTTAAGTGGTGTTAGATGTTTTAGTTGCTGTGAAATGAAGAGTCTAAAGTTCTTGTTCCTTTTCACCAAACACCATTTATTTCACTTCCATAGCCTCTGCACAAAACACTTAACAACACACCACCTGACAGAGGCCACCTGAAGCCCCTTTACATATCAGCATCAATTAATGGATACTTAACATAAATGAGACAACTAATTGCAATGTCTCTTAACCCATTACTTAACAGTCTCCCCTTC
This sequence comes from Scyliorhinus torazame, assembly GCF_047496885.1. NCBI lineage: Eukaryota > Metazoa > Chordata > Chondrichthyes > Carcharhiniformes > Scyliorhinidae > Scyliorhinus > Scyliorhinus torazame. The sequence continues at coordinate 106,988 of NW_027308361.1, read as the reverse complement.
CTTGGAGAAAAAAAATTATTAGGTGAAAACAAAATTTCAATAAACTCAAAAACACACACATGATTTCTCCCCTTTTTTTGGACGAGAAAGAAAAAATACAGTCACAGAAACAAGCGCCCTTCATCAACAATATCCAAAAGTTTCTGTGAACTCGCTCCTCTTTTCGTAAAACAGTCTGACAGTTGATAGCTCCTGTCGACCCATTTAATTTTTGTTATTTCCCCTCTGTCCAACATCTGTTTCAAACTTGCGATGTCTATCCGTAACCTCTTTTCATTGACACTTTTTGTAGAGTGCACATTTTCCCACAGGGATTTATTGTCAATGTGACAGTCAATAGGTATATTACCCAAATCCCCTGATACCCAAATTTCTGTCAATATCATACTTATATAAAAGGTCATATCCACCGCCTCTACAAGGCTTAACGTCTCAGCAGCCAAAGTGCTTTTTACCACTCTCCTTATTTTCTTTGTTTCCCACACAAGCGGGCAACATTTACCATTGTTCCCCAAAAGGAACATTATAAAACTTCCTGTGCTTGAAACCCCATTACATAAATTTGCGTAGGACGCATCACTATAAACTATGAGTTTCAAGTGCTTAAGGTCATCTAAAACCGGAAACCTCAAAACACACTCCTGCATTTTTAGTGTGGCCAACGTTTTATTTGCTCTTATTATGTCTTCCACTTTGGGATCATTCATTTTTGTACTCAACTCTAAGACATCAAAACTCACGTCCGGTCTAGCCTGTCTACCTAACCAGTTCAGTTGCTCAATTAAACTTCGCAGTTGCTCTTATTCTACCTTTGAAACCATTGCGCCTTTTTGTGAAACTCGGCCACGACTAATTGCTATTAGGATGATGCTTCCCAAATAAGATTGCTGACGTAAATTTGCCCCTAACTTAGTCTGTCCAATTTCCAGTCCAATATAATTAAATGCACCGGAAGCCTGACTTCCAACCCTGAATTCTATCCTCAAACCAGAGATTACAATAGCTTCAAAATCACTAGTCCCACCCCACAAAAAATCATCGACATGCATCATAAAAATGCCAGAAAGATTTCCTTTCTAATGCCAGTAAAACATTGCAGGATCTGCTTTCAACTGCAACAGCCTAACTTTAACAAAACTGACCTTACCGAAAAATACCAGACTCTAGATGCATCATTTAATCCATATACACATTTGTTCAACTTCCAGAGTACCCCTTCTGTGTTAGCTGCTTCTTTAGGAGGACGGAGAAAAATGTCTCTCTGGAGCTGATGCCCCTGCAAAAAGGCAGTTTTTATATCTATAGATTTGCATTCCCATGCCTTTGTGGCTAATAGAGCCAAGAAGGTCTTTAAAATAACCTTTCCTGCTGCAGGTGAATCTACCCTTAAATCCTGATCTTCTAAGTTTTCTTCAAATCCCCTTGCCACAAGCCTGGCCTTTGCCTTATAAGGTCCATCCGGAAGAACCTTTTCCGTGCAAATCCATTTGTGGGATAGAGCTCTTTGTCCCCTATCCGGTACTTCCATGTATACCCCAAATTCACTCCAACTATGCAATTCTTGCTGTTTAGCTTCTTTAATAACTTTTTCATCTAATTTATTTGAAGCCACCAAAATCTCCCGTGCATGTGGGCTTCTACTCCTATTAGTATTCGTAGTCTTACTCATGTTCCGAGATCTTGACAAACTACGTCCCCTCTCCCGCCTGGTATCTCGTTCTGTACTGCTACTGCTTGATCTTTCCCTTCTGCTGTGGGATGTCCTTTCAATAGTTCTCGACCTTTTCCTGGTGACCTGTTCACTATCTGATGTACTATCTGAACTGCCACTGCGTTTCTGTGCCCTCCATTTTTGAACTTTGTTTTCCCAATCCATTGTCTTGACTCCTTCCCCTGAATGCTGTACATTCAACCAATGTTTATACTTTCCAGTGGCCTTCCCTGCTCTACTAATAACAGTTGCATCCTTCCATTGACTAGACCCTTCAGGCAAGTGTGTCACTTTTGTACCAACTTTTGGCAGTTGCCCTTTCGGAAAAATGGCCTGTTCTAATTCACCAGAAGTGTTGTGTTCCTCCAAAGAAACCCTGCCTAGAGGAGGTTAACTAGAGGAGGTTAAGTATCACAGGGGTTTTGGTGAATGGAACCTGGTGCATGTTGAGACACGGGCAGTAGAGTTTTGGATGAGCTCAGCGTGTGGGAGACGGCCTGAATTGTATGCTGACCTATACCTCTCTTGACCTCTCCATTAATGCTAAATTACCAGACTGCGTATCTGACACCATGAGCATTAATTTCCTCTAATTAAATGTTGGCAAGATGTTCTGCATTTGGATGAACCATCGAGGGATAACAGGTAGATGAAAAGGAGGGGGGTACAAGGATCAATCCTTGTGGGGCACCAGAGGTAACAGTCCAGGAGCAGGAAGAGAACTGTACTGAAAAATTGGAAAAATATGACATTTGAAACTTGAAAGTAACACTGAGAATGCCTGAGACTTTTAATGAAAGGGAGAAGTCCCACAAGGGGTTAACAGCAGCAGTTTGTTTGAAATGCAGACAGCTTCACAGACGTGAAGGAAAACAGCTAGGAACAATTCATTCTGATTTACAAGTTAAAAAGTCATTTGATTGACTTCAATTATTAAGTTCAATGTAAGGAAACAGTATTTCACAATTCTTTAAGCAATGAATTATTTTATTGAACAATTAAGAAGAGCAGCCAGAATCTAAGGTTTAAAATAAGGCACAACTGTTAAGCGTGAAAACGTGCTGACACCAGTAATAAGATGAGACAACTGATTTACAAATAAAGAAACCCATAAGGTAATACGGTTACACTATAACATACACCATTTTGATGTTAAAACCTTTTAGAAAATGGCCAAGCCAGATAAGAATAGAATCAAAAGGGGGTAATCTGAACATGACATGAGCTTGACCCAAAGATGACCCGGGTTAAGACTGAAAAAAATCATTAAAAAAGACATAAATCTGAAAAGTTTCTGACTAAGACACAGACAAATTTATTACATGTCAAGCAAAGTGAAAAAGTTCAAAGTAAATAATGGTGAGCTGGTGGAATGAAGCTGCGCTGTTGCGAGGTGCCACGCTTCTAACCGATAGAAACTAGCTTTCAACTGTTAGGCTCAAGCAGCAGAGGGGAGTCATTTGTGAAGGTCAGGCTGCACAAATTGCTATAAAAACTCTCATAAGTGAGCAGAAGTTGAGAGAATCTTCCTCGGTGATGGGACGAGCAGCATCTGAAGACCGAGCAGCCCAGAGAAGCGAACAGAAGACCAAAAGTTAAAGAAAAACGATTGACAAGATAGACTTGAAAGTCTTACAACTGGACCGAACAAGAAAAGATCTTTTTACCTTTCTGTAAAAGTAGTTTTTATATTTTTAACTTGCAAATAAAGTTAAGTTTAAATTGATAACCTGAAAGAGTGGTTATTATTATTGTTAGAAAGTTTACTCTACTTAGCAAGCCGGACCCGTGTGTAAGCTACTGAGCGGTAAGTAGACGGAATTTCCAAGGAAGATACGGATTATACCGGGAGATAACTTGAAATAATAGTTTGACCTGATTGGCATCCACCTCAGTCTGCCTAGGAGTCAGGGAAAGCAAGGGAATCCCTGGATCACCATTTAGAATTACAGCGCTCCATTGACTATAGGGGGAATTCTAAGAATAGTGGTGAGGTTTTTACTTCAGAACCCATAGCCAATGGGTCTCTGGCCGTGATGAGACAGGCAAGATTGGAATCAGGTGAGAGCAGTGCAACTATCTGCAACACAGTGAAGAGATGAGATGGTTAGTGTGGAAGGGAAATTAATGAGTTGCCAATTTAGAAGCATGCTGGGAAATGCTTGACTATAGTTAACACTGCTTTTTCGTGAAAATAAGTAGGTCAGGTAACATAAACAAAATACTGCTTAATATTCTGGTCTCGGCCTTATTATGAAAACACATTGTCCTCCAAAAGATAACAAAATGTGTACTGGAGTTGTTTTTAGCCAAGGGCAAGAACATACGTACTACGTATTTCATCTTACGTACTTTCCAAGGTCTATTTAATATAAACATGCCTGTTTACTTCAAGCTGTTATTTCAGATTATTAAACATGCTTTCTTCAATCGAATCTCAGGGCGCAGTGCACTGGCTTTGCAGCTAGAACACTCTTTCTCCGCAAATATATTTGTGTAAATAAATTTCCTTAAATCGAACCTCGAGGAATTTATTATGATTTCCACGACAGTTAGCCTGGTGTAAAAGGCTCCAGGCAGGTGGAGAAAGATCAGGAGGGAAAGTTTACATTTGTCACAGACACAAATGATGTAATTTGTGACTTTGACAAGAGTTGTTTCGTGCGGTGACAATGCCTGAAACATTTCCCACAACTCACTGACTTATATCTCAGAATATGGGAGTTACCATTGCCCATGTTGCCACTGCTGTGGAAGTGACCTAGAGATTGAAGGAGGATTGATAAAGTTTCCAAGTCAGGATAGTGTGCGACGTGGAGGGTAAATTGGAGGTGATGATGTTCTCTGGCACCACCCACTGTCCTTGTCCTTCTGGGTGGATATCACAGGTTTGATAGTTAAATTGCCAAAGCCATGGCAAATGGGCTTGGGTCAATGTTTCAAACGATTGGCAGGTAGATATTTCCTCCACTACAATTTACCAGCAGTTAGATGTGAATGAAATTTGGCCCCGTCACCAACACTTTCATCCCTGGCCAGCTGACTTCAATGTCTTTACATTTATAATCGTTATTGAAGGTTCCGTTACTTACTGGTTGGAGCTGTTAGACTGTGATTGGTGGGGATGCATCCTGTGGTCGAGCAGAGGGATCGTATTCGTCTCTAAATGGAGAAGAAATCACTTTGAGCTTGTTGTACAGTCACAGATCAAAAGATCATAAGAAATGGCAGATCTAGAAACATTAATTAACATTCATAGTTCAACCAAGGTGCTAGCCAGATTGATAAAGGGGGAAAAGAGGTTTTTTTCTTAGATCATGGATGGGTATCGAAGACCTGTTGGTTGCAATACAGTGCCATGGGGAACATTAAGACACTTGAGGGAACCATGGGGGTAGGAAGTGTCTCCAGCTGTACCAGATGTGCTCAGGATTTCCAAGGGGCAGCTGGAATCAGGGTGGAGCATCATGGAGGGCGAACCATCCTCATTCAAACATTGGCCACTCCACTGGCACCAAGAGTTTAGTAGGAACATAGGAATGGGAGTAGGCCATCCAGCCCATCAAGCCTGCTCCACCTTTCAATTAGATCATGGGTGAACATTTACCTTGATGACACTTCCCTGACCTATCTCCATGTCCTTTGGTTTCCTTTGTTTCCAGGAATCTGTGACTTTCTGTCTTGAACATATTCAATGACTGAGCTTCCATGGCACTCTGGGATGGAGAATTCCAAAGATTCACAACCCTCTGAATAAAGAGATTTCTCCTCATCTCAGTCTTAAACGGTCTACCCCTTACCCTGAGATTATGTCCCCTTGTTTCAGACTCCGGCTAGGGGACAAATCTCCTCGACATCCACCCTGCCAGACCTTGTAAGATTCAATGAAGTCGCCACTCGACCCTTGAAGCTGAAATGAATACAGACCCAGTCTCTGCACTTAACTCTCTTTGATGTGGTTAATGTCTGGCATTGTGGGGGGGGGGGGGGGGGGGGGGTAACACTCAGGTGGACTTGGCACACGGTGAGGTCCACCTCGTCAGGGCCATGTTTGTCTCGACCTGTTGTAACCCATGCCCATGTGACTCCCTGCCTGGAGGACAGGAGAATCTGGTGCCTGGCTCGCTAAGTGGATGCGAATTGGTCATTGAGACCCATTTACATTCTTCCACTGACATGGGGGTGAGATTCCCGATCCCTCCGCCAGCGGGGGAAGGGGGCGGAGCATAGCGCTCGGTTCGGCGTCCAGTGTGAACCTTGATTTCGGCTGGTTGCCCGATTCTCTGCCTGATTACGATCCGCGTTGCCGGTGTTGCGGAGCGGAGAATCCAGAATAAGGTCTCACCAAGATTCTATAAAACTGCAGTAAGACATATTTACTCCTCTACTCAGATCCCCTTTAATATAGGTCAGCATACCTTTCACCTTCCTCATTGCTTACTGAATACTCATTGTAGCTTTTGGTGACGTGTGTACGGGTCCTTCCAGTTTGTTCCTGTTTATTACCTTATTTCCCCTTCCCTTTACTTTTGCTGTTACATTTTTGATCCACGGATGTTTAATCAACCTGCGACTTTAAGACATCTGTACGTCAACTTTAATCCAAACAGAATAATCTAGAAGACTGCTGATTTGAATTGGTGATTGCAGGTGAACCAGTAACAATTTAAAACAAAATTTAGACTGCCCAATAATTATTTTTCAATTAAGGGCCAATTTAGCGTGGTCAATCCATGTACCCTACACATCTTTTAGTTTGTGGGGGTGAGACCCAGGCAAACGCGGGGAGAATGTGCAAACTCCACACAGGCAGTGACCCAGGGCTGGGATCGAACCTGGGTCCTCAGCGTCATGAGGCAGCAGTGCTAACCACTGTGCCACCGTGCTGCTCCCTGGGCCAGCACCAATGATATCAGCGATGACTCACTTTGATTGATTTGGCTGGTGACCAATTAATTGGCTCAAAAGGGCTGTGCTCTGCCCGGTAAAACGTGGTGATTGGATCTGATCCAACTGCAATGTTTCAGAGCTTCACCGGTTGGGTTTTGCTTTCAGCTTGATTGCTGGCAGCTCGGAGGAAGGACTGCTGTCCTCTCTCCTCTCTGTTGTTCTCCAGAAAGGCTGTGTTTCCGAACTGGCGGGGAGTCTGGATGAGTCTATGTACAGGAGAACCGTGCCACGCTGTACAAGCAGGGAAGGACCAACCACCTCACTCTGCAGAAAGGCTGAGGCCTGGAAATAAACCATGAGCTGAAAGCAGAGTTTGATGTGAAGCAAAGGGGCCTTTCCAGGATAAGCTGTGAGTAATACATTTCTAAACTCCAGAGAACTATAGAGAATTACAGAGGGCAGCATGGTGGCACAGTGGTTAGCACTTTTGCCTCGCAGCACCAGGGACCTGAGTTTAATTCCGACCTTGGGTGACTGTGCGGAGACTGCACGTTCTCCCCGTGTCTGCGTGGGTTTCCTCCGGGTGCTCCGATTTCCTCCCACAGTCCAAAAATGTGCAGGTTAGGTGGATTGATCATGATAATTTTTCCCCTTAGTGTCTAAAAGTTTATGTGGGGTTACTGGGGTACATGGATAGGGTCGGGGTGTGGGCCTAGGCAGGGTACTCTTTCCAAGGGTTGGGGCAGACTCGATGGACCGAATGGCCTCCTTCTGCGCTGTCGAGATTCTATGAGAAGATAATTATGCTGCAAACCAGAGATTTTAATCAGTGAGTGGGCAGTGAGGAAAGTATGCTTAAGAACCGCCATTGGAAGCAAAGACACTTATCCTTTGATCTTCGTCCTCATTATTTTCACACCTTTCCCCCCCCCTCTGTGTTTGTCTGTCTTGTGTGTGTGGGTAGAGGGTGGGTAAAGGGGGTAATAGGTCAGCTTATTGTTATACAGCTAATTCACTGTTTAATATTTCAATATTATTCCTGTTATAAATAAACAGTAATTGTGTTTCAACTTACAAACCTGGTGACTGTAATTATTGAGCAGCCAAGAGCCAAAGAATTTGGGAATTTTTATAATCCGCTTGTCCTGTGAATCCAGGGCATGTGGGGCTGGAATTGACTGCACACCCGCCCAGGGTGTCTAACATTTGTGAACAAGGACACCATTTGCACACTCACACTACCCAAACTCTCACCATTGAAGAAATACTCTGCCTTTCTGTTCTTTCCACCAAAGTGAATAACTTCACACTTATTCCAGTAGGGGAGCATTTCGGGAACAGTGACCACAGTTCAGTAAGTTTTAAACTGCTGGTGGACAAGGATAAGAGTGGTCCTAGGATGATTGTGCTAAATTGGGGGAAGGCTAATTATAACACTATTAGGCGGGAACTGAAGAACATAGATTGGGGGTGGATGTTTGAGGGGAAATCAACATCTGACATGTGGGAGGATTTCAAGTGTCAGTTGAAAGGAATTCAGGACTGGAATGTTCCTGTGAGGGAGAAGGATAAATACGGCAATTTTCGGGAACCTTGGATAACGAGAGCTATTGTAGGCCTCGTCAAAAAGAAAAAGGAGGCATTTGTCAGGGCTAAAAGGCTGGGAACAGACAAAGCCTGTGTGGAATATAAGGAAAGTAGGAAGGAACTTAAGCAAGGAGTCAGGAGGGCTAGAAGGGGTCACGAAAAGTCATTGGCAAATAGGATTAAGGAAAATCCCAAGGCTTTTTACACGTACATAAAAAGCAAGAGGGTAGCCAGGGAAAGGGTTGGCCCATTGAAGGATAGGCAAGGGAATCTATGTGTGGAGCCAGAGGAAATGGGTGAGGTACTAAATGAATACTTTGCATCAGTATTCACCAAAGAGAAGGAATTGGTAGATGTTGAGTCTGGAGAAGGGTGTGTAGATAGCCTGGGTCACATTGAATCCAAAAAGACGAGGTATTGGGTATTGGGCGTCTTAAAAAATATTAAGGTAGATAAGTCCCCAGGGCCTGATGGATCTACCCCAGAATACTGAAGGAGGCTGGAGAGGAAATTGCTGAGGCCTTGACAGAAATCTTTGGATCCTCACTGTCTACAGGTGATGTCCCGGAGGACTGGAGAATAGCCAATGTTGTTCCTCTGTTTAAGAAGGGTAGCAAGGATAATTTGACAAATACATGAATAGGATGGGAATAGAGGGATACGGACCCAGGAAGTGTAGAAGAATGTAGTTTAGTCGGGCAGCATGGTCGGCACGGGCTTGGAGGGCCGAACGGCCTGTTCCTGTGCTGTACATTTCTTTGTTCTTTATTCACATTGTATTCCATGTGCCATATTCTAGCCTATACACCTAGCCTTCAAATCCTCCTCACGACTCCCATTCGCCAACTGTTTGGTGTCATCAGCAAAATTGAGAATATTTCAATTGGTCCACACATCCAAATCATTTCTCTGGATTGGGTTATGGGTCAGGGTTTAGAGAACCCCAAAGTGTATCATGGAGTTCACCTGACCCACAACTTTTAATAGATTGTGGTTATGGGGAGCACACGGCCCTCTCTACAGGTGTGGTACAGCAGAAATGGAAAAGTATGTTTTAAAGCAAAACAATGTTTATTCTATGAACTCAAGTTAACCTTTTTAAAACAAATAGTGAACATCTTAGCCACCATCAATTCAAATACAACTCCCAAAGAATACAACACTAAGTAATCCTTTAAGCTTTCCTTTTAACATCCAGAAGACTTACAAAAGATACTCCTTTTATCAGAAGCACATCAGGTTAAAGTCGCTGCTGAAAACATTTATAATTCTGAATTCACCAAATGAACAAGAGATCGTCTTTTCATGGCAGAGAGATCAACAGTACACCCGCTCTGTCTGGCTTCAGCTCCAACACTGAAAACAAAACTAAAACACACCCTGCAGCAAACAGCCTAAAACAAAAGTAAAAAGCTGACAGACAGCCCAGCTCCACCCACACTCTGACATCACTGATAAACACCCATTTCTTAAAGGTACAGTTCTTAAACACCCATTTCTTAAAGGTGCTCTCACATGACGATTGTGAACAGTTGTGGCCCCAGCACTAATCCTTGTGCTACTCCAGTAATAACAACCTGTCCTCATAGAATGACCTATTTATTCCTGCTCTCTGATTTTGGCTGCGAACCACTTCTCAATACAGACTAGTATTTTTCCCCCAATCCCATGCACTTTAATATCATTTACCAATTTCCTGTTTGGGTAATTATCAAAAGCCTTCTGAAAATCTAAATACACCACATCTCCTGGTTTTTCTTTAGCACGGTGGCACTGCTGCCTCACAGCGCCAGGGAGCCAGGTTCAATTCCGGCCTTGGGTGACTGTGTGGAGTTTGCATGTTCTCCTCGTGTGTGCGTGGATTTCCTCCCAAAGTCCAAAGATGTGCCGGTTAGGTGGATTGTCCATGATAAATTTTCCCCTTAGTGTCCAAAGCTATGTAGGTTAGATGGTGCTTTGGGATATAGGGGCTAGGCTGGGAGTGAGCCCAACTCTATCAGAGGGTTGGTGCAGACTTGAGGGGATGCATCTTCTGTACTGTAGGAATTCTATGGTTCTATGGATGTGGAGAGGATGTTACCTCTTGTGGGGCACTGTTTAAAAATAAGGCGGAGCCTGTTTAAAACGTAGATGAGAATTCTCTCAGAAGGTGGTGCGTCTTTGGAATTCTCTTCCTGAAATGCTGATAGAAGCAGAGTCTTTGGATATTTTTTAAGCCAGCGGTGGATAGATTCTTGGTGAGCAAGGAGGTAATAGGTTATGGGGATAGATGATATGCAAATTGGAGGTACTGTCAGATCAACCATGATCCTATTAAATGGCAGAGCAAGCTCGAGGGGCTGGATGTCCTACTCCTGCTCCTTGGCCGTATGTTTGTGTGTTCATGTTCACTCCGTCCACCACTGGCACACGGCACACAGGAGCAGCCGTGTGTACCACCAACAAGATCCATTGCAGGAACTCATCAAGGCTCCTTAAGCAGCATCTTCCAAACCCACGACCATGACCAATTAGAAGGACAAGGGCAGCAGGTTTATGGGAACGCCACCACCTGGAGGTCCCAACTTGCTACTTTTAGAACAATAATCTTTTATTGGTGTCACAAGTAGGCTTACATTAACACTGCAATCAAGTTACTGTGAAACACCCCTAGTCACCACATTCCGGTGCCTGTTCGTGTACACAGAGGGAGAATTCAGAATGTCCAAATAACCTAACAAGCACGTCTTTCGGAACTTGTGGGAGGAAACCAGAGCACCCGGAGGAAACCCACGCAGACACGGGGAGAACATGCAGACTCCGCACAGACAGTGACCCAAGTCGGGAATCAAACCCGGGACCCGGGACCCTGGCTCATGCCAACCACTGTGCTAAGTGGTAGTAAATAGGCCTTGTTAAGAACAGTGGGGTGTTATGGGTGAGGCATTTTCAGAACCCCAAAATGTATCATGGAGTTCAACCAACCTCTCCCTTTAATGGATCTGTTGCTTTTCCGAGCACGCGGCTTTTTCCCTCGGTGTGGGATTACAATTATGGACACGTGGGTTTTTAAACACAAAACACTGCTTATTCCATGAACTCAACTTAACCTCTTAAATAAACATTGGATCTCTGAACACCCCTTACTTCAAAGATAACTCAGAAAATATCAGGGGCTGGTTTAGCACACTGGGCTAAATCGCTGGCTTTTAAAGCAGACCAAGGCAGGCCAGCAGCACGGTTCAATTCCAGTACCAGCCTCCCCGAACAGGTGCTGGAATGTGGCGACTAGGGGCTTTTCACAGTAACTTCATTGAAGCCTACTTGTGATAATAAGCGATTTTCATTTCATTTCAAATATTGCAACAGTAAATAACTCCTTAAAATGTTCCTTCAAACTTCCATCTTTAAACAGTATCACATCAGGTTAAAGGATATATATTTTTTCTGTAGAATGGCAGAGATATATTAGCTTGGCTGACTTCAGCTCCAGCACCTTGCTTTCTTCCGGCAAACTGCAAAACTAAACTGCAGAACAAAACTGCAAAATGGCTGACCTGGCCTCAGCCCCACCCATTCTCTGACATCACTGTTTTCTTAAAGGCACATTGCTTAAACATCCATGTCTTAAAGGTACCCTCACATGACAGGGGTGATATATGCTGAAAGGTACAGGGCAAGATTTGAATAATTGTAGAGCACTTTACATTGTGTTTTGCGCAGGTAATGGATGAGGTGTACGTTGAGAGGTAGCAAGAGCTAGAAAGGTTGGCTCTGCTCAGAATGTGTCGGTCGCCGGGTCTGCAGGACTGGAGTTCCAGGTTGTGGGAATAATCTGGGGTGGAGACAGCGGAAGATCTTCCCATGAATCTCTTTGTCCCTTCTTAAGGGGAGGCGCCTGAGGATCGGCGAGTGGCAAACGTGAACCTTTATTCAAGAAAGGAGAGAAGGACACTTCCACAAACTGCAGGCCATGTAGCTTAACATCAGCAGAGGGTAAGGTTTTATTGAAAATTAATCAACAGGTGCTTGCATTTCTGCCTGTGTTCATGACGGAGAGTGAGCATGGATTTGTAAATTTGTAAATTGTGCTTGAGGAATCTATTTGAATTTGTTGATGAAGCGACAGAAAATGCGGAAGAAGGAAATGCACTGGATGTTGACTATATGGATTCTGGAAAGGTTTCTGATAAAGTGCCACATACAAGGATCATGGACAAAATTAAACGTTTTTTAATTCATTTTTTTACGAGATGTGGGTGTCGCTGGCTAGGCTAGCATTTGTTGCCCGTCCCTAATTGCCCTTGAGCGGGTGGTGGTGAGCTACCTTCTTGAACTGTTGCAGATCATGGTATGTAGGTACATCCACTGTGCTTTTACATAGGGAGTTCCAGGAATTTGATCCAACGACAGCGAAGGACGGTGAGTGACTTGGAGGGGAACGTCTAAGTGATGGTGTTCCCATCTCCTGTCCTTGCCCTTCTAGATGGCAATGGCCGTGGGCTTGGAAGGTGAACAAAGAACAAAGAAAAGTACAGCACAGGCACAGGCCCTGCGGCCCTCCAAGCCCGTGCCGACCATGCTGCCTGTCTAAACTAAAATCTTCTGCACTTCCGGAGTCCGTATCCCTCTATTCCCATCCTATTCATGTATTTGTTAAGATGCCCCTTACACTATCGTCCCTGTTTCCACCACCTCCTCCGGCAGCGAGTTCCAGGCACCCACTACCCTGTGTAAAAAACTTGCCTCGTACATCTACTCTATACCTTGCCCCTCGCACCTTAAACCTATGCCCCCTAATAATTGATCCCCCTACCCTGGGAAAAATCCTCTGACTATCCACTCTGTCAATGCCCCTCATAAATTTGTAGACCTCTATCAGGTCGCCCCTCAACCTCCGTTGTTCCAGTGAGAACAAACCGAGTTTATTCAACCTCTCCTCATAGCTAAGTACCTCCATACCAGGCAACATCCTGGTAAATCTCTTCTGCAACATCTCTAAAGCCGCCACATCCTTCTGGTAGTGTGGCGACCAGAATTGAACACTATACTCCAAGTGTGGCCTAACTAAGGTTCTATACAGCTGCAACATGACTTGCCAATTCTTATACTCAATGCCCCAGCCAATGAAGGCAAGCATGCCGTAAGCCTTCTTGACTACCTTCTCCACCTGTGTTGCCCCTTTCAATGACCTGTGGACCTGTACTCCTAGATCTCTTTGACTTTCAATACTCTTGAGGGTTCTACCATTCACTGTATATTCCCTACCTGCATTAGACCTTCCAAAATGCATTACCTCACATTTGCCGGATTAAACTCCATCTGCCATCTCTCCGCCCAAGTCTCCAAACAATCTAAATCCTGCTGTATCCTCTGACAGTCCTCATCGCTAACCGCAATTCCACCAACCTTTGTGTCGTCTGCAAACTTACTAATCAGACCAGATACATTTTCCTCCATCATTTAGATATACTATAAAGAGCAAAGGTCCCAGCACTGATCCCTGTGGAACACCACTGGTCACAGCCCTCCAATTAGAAAAGCATCCTTCCATTGCTACCCTCTGCCTTCTATGACCTAGCCAGTTCTGTATCCACCTTGCCAGCTCATCCCTGATCCCGTGTGACTTCACCTTTTGTACTAGTCTACCATGAGGGACCTTGTCAAAGGCCTTACTGAAGTCCATATAGACAACATCCACTGCCCTACCTGCATCAATTATCTTAGTGACCTCCTCGAAAAACTCTATCAAGTTAGTGAGACACGACCTCCCCTTCACAAAACCATGCTGCCTCTCACTAATACGTCCATTTGCTTCCAAATGGGAGTAGATCCTGTCTCGAAGAATTCTCTCCAGTAATTTCCCTACCACTGAAGTAAGGCTCACCGGCCTGTAGTTCCCTGGATTATCCTTGCTACCCTTCTTAAACAGAGGAACAACATTTGCTATTCTCCAGTCCCCCGGGACATCCCCTGAAGACAGCGAGGATCCAAAGATTTCTGTCAAGGCCTCAGCAATTTCCTCTCCAGCCTCCTTCAGTATTCTGGAGTAGATCCATCAGGCCCTGGGGGACTTATCTACCTTAATATTTTTTAAGACGCCCAGCACCTCGTCTTTTTGGATCTCAATGTGACCCAGGCTATCTACACACCCTTCTCCAGACTCAACATCTACCAATTCCTTCTCATTGGTGAATACTGATGCAAAGTATTCTTTTCGTACCTCACCCATTTCCTCTGGCTCAACACATAGATTCCCTTGCCTATCCTTCAGTGGGCCAACCCTTTCCCTGGCTACCCTCTTGCTTTTTATGTACGTGTAAAAAGCCTTGGGATTTTCCTTAACCCTATTTGCCAATTACTTTTCATGACCCCTTCTAGCCCTCCTGACTCCTTGCTTAAGTTCCTTCCTACTTTCCTTATATTCCACACAGGCTTCGTCTGTTCCCAGCCTTTTAGCCCTGACAAATGCCTCCTTTTTATTTTTGACGAGGCCTACAATATCTCTCGTTATCCAAGGTTCCCGAAAATTGCCGTATTTATCCTTCTTCCTCACAGGAACATGCCGGTCCTGAATTCCTTTCAACTGACACTTGAAAGCCCTCAAACATCCGTCCCCAATCTAGGTTCTTCAGTTCCCACCAAATATTGTTATAATTAACCTTCCCCCAATTTAGCACATTCATCCTAGGACCACTCTTACCCTTGTCCACCAGCAGTTTACAAATTACTGAATTGTGGTCACTGTTCCCGAAATGCTCCACTACTTAAACTTCAACCACCTGGCTGGGCTCAAGAAGGGGCAAAGGATAACTCAGGAAACTACAGACCTGTCAGCTTGACATCAATAGTGGGAAAACTGATGGAGGCCATAATACGGGATGAGATAAATATACACTTGGAGAAAAATAAGCTAATACCAAACAATCAACATGACTTTGTCAAGGGCAGGTCATGTCTGACAAATTTAATTGAGTTCTATGACAAGGTGACACATGCAGTGGAGGGTAGTGCCGTGGATGTTGCATATGTGGATTTTCAGGGGTGATTGAGGGGGCAGGTGAGGGGAGTTTGAGGGGGATTTGGGGGGGAGTGAGGGGGATTGGAGGGACTGAGGGGGGTTTGGGGAGTGAGGGGGTGTTTTGGGGCATTGAGGGGGGTTTGCAGGGAGTGATGGGGGATTGTGGGGAGTGAAGGGTTTTTGGGGGGGTGAGAGGGTTTGGGGGTGTTTTGGGGGAGTGAGGGCGGTTTGGGGTGAGTGTGGGGGGGCTTGGGGGAGTAAGGGGGATTTGGGGGAGTGAGGGGGATTTGGGGGGAGTGAGGGGGGAGTGAGAGGGCTTTGGGGGTGTTTTTGTGGGGTGAGGGGGTTTTGGGTGGAGTGAGGGGGCTTCGAGGGGAGAGAAGGGGGTTTGGGAGAGTGAGGGGGGTTTGGGAGAGTGAGGGGAGTTTGAGAGGTGTGATGAGGGGTTTTGGGGGAGTGACGGGTGTTTGGGGGGTGACGGGTGTTTGGGGGGAGTGACGGGTGTTTGGGGGGAGTGAGGGTTGTTTGGGGGGAGTGAGGGGTGTTTGGGGGGAGTAGGGGTGCTTGGGGGGAGTGAAGGGGGTTTGGGGGGAGTGAGGGTGGTTTGGGGGAGTGAGGGGGGTTTGGGGGGAGTGAGGGGGGTTTGGGGGAGTGAGGGGTCTTTGGGGGGAGTTGGGGTGTTTGGGGGAGTTAAAGGAGTTGGGGGAGTGAGGGTGGTTTGGGGGGAGTGAGGGGGGTTTGGGGGGAGTGAGGGGGGTTTGGGGGAGTGAGGGGTCTTTGGGGGGAGTGGGGGTGTTTGGGGGAGTTAAAGGGGTTGGGGGAGAGAGGGTGGTTTGGGGGAGTGAGGGGGTTTGGGGGGAGTGAGGGTGGTTTGGGGGGAGTGAGGGGTGGTTGGGGGGAGTGAGGGGGGTTTGGGGGAGTGAGGGGAGTTTCGGGGAGTGAGGGGAGTTTGGGGGGAGTGAGGGGCGGTTTGAGGGAAGTGAGGGGTGTTTGGGGGGAGTGAGTGGGGTTTGGGGGAGTGAGGGGGGTTTGAGGGGAGTGAGGGGTGTTTGGGGGGAGTGAGTGGGGTTTGGGGGGGTGAGGGGGTTATGGGGGAGTGAGGGGTCTTTGGGGGCAGTGAGATGGTTTGGGGGGATTGAGGTTTTTTTGGGGGGAGTGAGGGGTGTTTGGATGAGTGAGGGGTGTTGGGGGGAGTGAGGGGGGTTTGGGGGAGTGAGGGGGATTGGAGGGACTGAGGGGGGTTTGGGGAGTGAGGGGGTGTTTTGGGGCAGTGAGGGGATTTGGGGGGAGTGAGGGTGGTTTTGGGGCAGTGAGGGGGGTTTGGGGAGAGTGAGTGTGGTTTGGGGGAGTGAGGGGGTTTAAGGGCAGTGAGGGGGGTTTGGGGGGAGTGAGGGGTGTTTGCAGGGAGTGATGGGGGATTGTGGGGAGTGAAGGGTTGTTTGGGGGGGGTGAGAGTGGTTGGGGTGTTTTGGGGGAGTGAGGGTGGTTTGGGGTGAGTGTGGGAGGTTTGGGGGAGTAAGGGGGATTTGGGGGAGTGAGGGGGATTTGGGGGGAGTGAGGGGGGAGTGAGAGGGTTTTGGGGTGTTTTTGGGGGGTGAGGGGGTTTTGGGTGGAGTGAGGGGGCTTTGAGGGGAGAGAAGGGGGTTTGGGAGAGTGAGGTGGGTTTGGGAGAGTGAGCGGGGTTTGAGAGGTGTGAGGAGGGGTTTTGGAGGTGTGACGGGTGTTTGGGGGGAGTGACGGGTGTTTTGGGGGAGTGACGGGTGTGTGGGGGGAGTGAGGGTTGTTTGGGGGGAGTGAGGGGTGTTTGGGGAGAGTGGGGGTGTTTGGGGGGAGTAAAGGGGGTTTGGGGGAGTGAGGGTGGTTTGGGGGAGTGAGGGGGGTTTGGGGGGAGTGAGGGGGGTTTGGGGGAGTGAGGGATGTTTTGGGGGAGTGGGGGTGTTTGGGGGAGTGAAGGGGGTTTGGGGGGAGTGAGGGGGGTTTGGGGGCAGTGAGGTAGTTTGGGGGAGTGAGGGTGGTTTGGGGGGAGTGAGGGGTGGTTGGGGGGAGTGAGGGGGGTTTGGGGGAGTGAGGGGAGTTTGGGGGAGTGTGGGCGGTTTGGGGGGAGTGAGGGGGATTTGAGGGAAGTGAGGGGTGTTTGGGAGGAGTGAGTGGGGTTTGGGGGGAGTGAGGGGTGTTTGAGGGGATTGAGGGGGTTTGGGGGAGTGAGGGGGCCTTTGGGGGAGTGAGGGGTCTTTGGGGTCCTCCAAGCCCGTGCCGACCATGCTGCCCGTCTAAACTAAAATCTTCTGCACTTCCGGAGTCCGTATCCCTCTATTCCCATCCTATTCATGTATTTGTTAAGATGCCCTTACACTATCGTCCCTGTTTCCACCACCTCCTCCGGCAGCGAGTTCCAGGCACCCACTACCCTGTGTAAAAAACTTGCCTCGTACATCTACTCTATACCTTGCCCCTCGCACCTTAAACCTATGCCCCCTAATAATTGATCCCCCTACCCTGGGGAAAATCCTCTGACTATCCACTCTGTCAATGCCCCTCATAAATTTGTAGACCTCTATCAGGTCGCCCCTCAACCTCCGTTGTTCCAGTGAGAACAAACCGAGTTTATTCAACCTCTCCTCATAGCTAAGTACCTCCATACCAGGCAACATCCTGGTAAATCTCTTCTGCAACCTCTCTAAAGCCGCCACATCCTTCTGGTAGTGTGGCGACCTGAATTGAACACTATACTCCAAGTGTGGCCTAACTAAGGTTCTATATAGCTGCAACATGACTTGCCAATTTTTATACTCAATGCCCCGGCCAATGAAGGCAATCATGCCGTATGCCTTCTTGACTACCTTCTCCACCTGTGTTGCCCCTTTCAGTGACCTGTGGACCTGTACACCTGGATCTCTCTGATTGTCAATACCCTTGAGGGTTCTACCATTCACTGCATATTCCCTACCTGCATTAGACCTTCCAAAATGCATTACCTCACAATTGTCCGGATTAAACTCCATCTGCCATCTCTCCGCCCAAGTCTTCCAAACAATCTAAATCCTGCTGTATCCTCTGACAGTCCTCATCGCTATCCGCAATTCCACCAACCTTTGCGTCGTCTGCAAACTTACTAATCAGACCAGTTACATTTTCCTCCATATCATTTTTATATACTACGAACAGCAAAGGTCCCAGCACTGATCCCTGCGGAACACCACTTGTCACAGCCCTCCAATCAGAAAAGCACCCTTCCATTGCTACCCTCTGCCTTCTATGACCTAGCCAGTTCTGTATCCATCTTGCCAACTCACCCCTGGTCCTGTGTGTCTTCACCTTTCGCACCAATCTGCCATGAGGGACCTTGTCAAAGGTGCTGCGGAAGGAGCCTTGCTGAGTTTCTGTGGCATATTTTGTAGTTGGTACACACGGCTGCTACTGTGCGTCGGTGGTGGAGGGTGTGAATGCTTGTGGAAGGGGGAGCAATCAAGCGTGATGCTTTCTCCTGGATGGTGTCGAGCTTCATGAGTGTTGTTGGAGCTGCACTCATCCAGGTAAGTAGAGAGTATTCCATCACACTCCTGACTTGCACCTTGTAGATGGTGGACAGCGTTGGGAGTTCAGGAAGTGAGTTATTAATCACAGGATTCCTAGCCTTTGACCTCCTCTTGTAGCCACAGTATTAATGTGGCCAATCCAGTTCTGTGTCTGATCAATGGTAACCCCCAGGATATTGATAGTGAGGCTTTCAGCAATGGTATTGCCATTGAATGTCATGGGGCAATGGTTTGATTCTCTCTTAATAGAGATGGACATTGTGTGGCACACATATTACTTGCCACTTTTGTCCAGGTCTTGCTGCATTTGGACAGGGACTGCTTCATTATCTGAGGAGTCGCGAATGGTGCTGAACATTGTGCAGTCATCCGCAAACACCCCACTTCTGACCTTATAATGGAAGGGGGGTCATTGATGAAGCAGCTGAAGAAGGTTGGGGCCGAGGACACGACCCTGAGGAACTCCTGCAGTGACGTCCTGGAGTTGAGATGATTGACCTCCAACCACCACAACCATCTTCCTTTGTGCCGGGTATGACTCCAACCAGCGGAGAGTTTCTCCCCTGATTCCCATTGACTCCAGTTTAGCGAGGGCTCCTTGATGCCACACTCGGTCAAATGCCGCCTTAGTGTCGAGGGCAGTCACTCTCACCTCACCTCCGGCATTCAGCTCTTTGTCCATGTTCGAACCAAGGCTGTAATGAGGTCAGGCGCTGAGTGACCCTGGGAGGAACCCAAACTGAGTGTCCGTGAGCAGGTTATTGCTGAGTAAGTGCTGCTTGATAGCTCTGTTGGTGACTCCTTCCACCACTTTGCTGATGATGGAGAGCAGACTGATGGGACGATAATTGGCTGAGTTGGATTTATCCTGTTTCTTGTGCACAAGACACACCTGGGCAATTTTCCACATTGCCGGGGAGATGCCAGTGTTGTAGCTGGACTGGAACAGCTTGGCTAGGGGTGCAGCAAGTTCTGGAGCACAAGCCTTCAGCACCATTGCCAGGATATTGTCAGGGCCCAGAGCGTTTGCAGTATCCAGTGTCTCCAGCCGTTTCCTGATAGCACGTGGAATGAATCGTATTGGCTGAAGACGGACATCTGTGATGCAGGGACCTCCGGAGGAGACCAAGACGGATCATCCACTCGGCATTTCGGCTGAAGATTGTTGCAAATGCCTCAACCTTGTCTTTTGCACAGATGTGCTGGTCTCCTCCATCATTGAGGATGGGGATATTTGTGGAGCCTCCTCCTCCAGTGAGTTGTTCAATTGTCCATCACCATTGACAGCTGGATGTGGCAGCATGGCAGAGCTTAGATCTGGTGCGTGCATTGTGGAATCGCTTAGCTCTGTCTGTTACTGGCTGCTTCTGCGTTTGGCACACAAGTGGTCCTGTGTTGTCGCTTCACCAGGGCAACACCTCATTTTTATGTACCCCTGGTGTTGCTCCTGGCACGCTCTCCTGCACTTTTCATTGAACCAGTAGCAGAGAACAGTGTTGATGGAGAACACTGCTGGGCTAAGGAGCCCCTTTGTGGAGAGATCTCTTCCTTGCTGATGCCTGAAGAGTGAACATGAATCAGCTTGGATTGGATTGGATTTGTTTATTGTCACGTGTACCGCGGTACAGTGAAAAGTATTTTTCTGCGAGCAGCTCAACAGATCATTAGGTACATGGGAAGAAAAGGGAATAAAATAAAATACATAATAGGGCAACACAACATATACAATATAACTACATAAGCACTGGCATCGGATGAAGCATACAGGGTGTAGTGTTAATGAGGTCAGTCCATAAGAGGGTCATTTAGGAGTCTGGTAACAGTGGGGAAGAAGCTGTTTTTGAGTCTGTTCGTGCGTGTTCTCAGACTTCTGTATCTCCTGCCCGATGGAAGAAGTTGGAAGAGTGAGTAAGCTGGGTGGGAGGGATCTTTGATTATACTGCCCGCTTTCCCCAGGCAGCGGGAGGTGTAGATGGAGTCAATGGATGGGAGGCAGGTTTGTGTGATGGACTGGGCGGTATTCACGACTCTCTGAAGTTTCTTGCGGTCCTGGGCCGAGCAGTTGCCATACCAGGCTGTGATGCAGCCCGATAGGATGCTTTCTATGGTGCATCTGTAAAAGTTGGTAAGAGTCAATGTGGACATGCCGAATTTCCTTAGTTTCCTGAGGAAGTATAGGCGCTGTTGTGACTTCTTGGTGGTAGCGTCGATGTGGGTGGACCAGGACAGATTTTTGGAGATGTGCACCCCTAGGAACTTGAAACTGCTAACCAACTCCACCTCGGCCCCATTGATGCTGACAGGGGTGTGTACAGTACTTTGCTTCCTGAAGTCAATGACCAGCTCTTTAGTTTTGCTGGCATTGAGGGAGAGATTGTTGTCACTACACCACTCCACTAGGTTCTCTATCTCCCTCCTGTATTCGGACTCATCGTTATTCGAGATCCGGCCCACTATGTTCGTATCGTCAGCAAACTTGTAGACGGAGTTGGAACCAAGTTTTGCCACGCAGTCGTGTGTGTACAGGGAGTAGAGTAGGGGCTAAGTACACAGCCTTGCGGGGCGCCGGTGTTGAGGACTATTGTGGAGGAGGTGTTGTTGTTCATTCTTACTGATTGTGGTCTGTTGGTCAGAAAATCGAGGATCCAGTTGCAGAGTGGGGAGCCAAGTCTTAGGTTTTGGAGCTTTGATGTGAGCTTGGCTGGGATTATGGTGTTGAAGGTGGAGCTGTAGTCAATAAATAGGAGTCTGATGTAGGAGTCCTTGTTTTCGAGATGCTCTAGTGATGAGTGTAGGGCCAGGGAAATAGTGTCTGATGTGGACCGGTTGCAGCGGTATGCGAATTGCAGTGGATCAAGGCGTCCTGGGAGTATGGAGGTGATGCGCTTCATGATCAACCTCTCGAAGCACTTCATTACGACTGAAGTCAGGGCCACTGGTCGGTAGTCATTGAGGCACGTTGCCTGGTTCTTCTTTGGTACCGGTATGTTGGTGGTCTTCTTGAAGCAGGTGGGGACCTTGGAGCGGAGTAGGGACAGGTTAAAGATGTCCGTGAATACCTCTGCCAGCTGGTCCGCGCAGGCTCTGAGTGCACGACCAGGGATCCCGTCTGGGCCCGTCGCCTTCCGAGGGTTCACTTTCAGGAAGGCCAATCTGACTTCGGAAGCTGTGATGGTGGGTATGGGTGAATTATGGGCTGCTGGGGCACTCGCCAGCGGATTGTTGGTGACCTGCTCGAAATGAGCATAGAATGCATTGAGTTCATCGGGGAGGGGTGCGCTGCTGCCAGAGATACTGTTCGGCTTCGCTTTGTAGCCCATTATGTTGTTTAGTCCTTGCCACAACCGCCGAGAGTCTGTCTGTGACTCTAGCTTGGTTTGATATTCTCTCTTGGCATTCCGGATGGCTTTGCGGAGGTCGTACTTGGCTTAGTTAGAAAGGTGAAGAAGAGAATCAGCGAATCCCTACAGTGCGGAAGGAGGCCATTCAGCCCATTCAGTCTGCACCGATGCTTCAAAAGAGCTCCCCACCTCGTCGCACTACCCTAGCCCCATAACCCCACTTAACCTTTGGACATAAAGGGGTAATTTATCATGGTTAATCCACCTGACCTGCACATCTTTGCGCCGTGGGAGGAAACCGGAGCACCCGGAGGAAACCCACGCAGACACGGGGGAAAGTGCAGACTCCGCACAGACAGTCACCCGAGGTCGGAATTGCACATGGGTCCATGGCACTGCAGAAGGCAGTGCTCAGCACTGTGCCACCCTGCCACCCACAGATCACCATGGGAAGAAAGATACTGAAAGTCAAAGCCTCTATTTGCACTGATAAAGGAATATTCAAAACTCAATGGCTTCACAGCACAGATGCTGCATCTCCGCCGTAACACAGAGGACTGTAGACTTTTTTGCAGGCAATAGTGAAGGAGATACAACTGCATTGTATATTCCTTCAATGAAGGCCAGTCACATCTTCACCAGAAATGACAACCCTCGTTCCCCATGAGCAACTGATTGCTCATTAGTCCGCCACACGGTAGCACAGTGGTTAACACTGTTGCTTCACAGCGCCAGGGTCCAAGGTTCGATTCCGGGCTTGGGTCACTGTCTGTGCGGAGTCTGCACATCCTCCCCGGGACTGCGTGGGTTTCCTCCGGGTGCTCCGGTTTCCTCCCACAAGTCCCACAAGACGTGCTTGTTCAGTGGATTGGACATTCTGAATTCTCCCTCGGTGTACCCGAACAAGCGCCGGAAAGTGGCGCCTAGGGGATTCTCACAGTAACTTCATTGCAGTGTTAATGTAAGCTTGCTTGTGATAGTAATGAAAATTATTATTATTACATCAGAGCTCGGAGCTAGTTTGGGATTAGTCATCTCTTTTAAAAATTCATTCATGGATGTGTGCCACGCTGGCTGGGCCTTGAACTGAGTGCCTTTCGCGATGGTTCCAGAGAATTTAAGAGTCAGCCACATTGCTGTGGGTCTGGAGTCATATTTAGGTCCCACCAGGTAAGGATGGCACATTCCCTTCCCTGAAGGCCGTGAGCGAACCAGATGGGTTTTTATGACAATCGACAATGGTTTCCTGGGCATTTTTAGACTTTTAATTCCAGAGCTTCATTGAATTCAAATTTACCATCTGCCCTGGCGGGATTCGAACCGGGTCCCCAGGGCATTGGTCTGATTGGTGTTGAAATGGGTATTTACACCGTACTATCCCACACAAGGGGTGGGATTCTCCGACCCCCCGCCGGGTCGGAGAATGGCCGTTAGCCGCCGTGAATCCCGCCCCCGCCGAAGTCTCCGGTACCGGAGATTGGGCGGGGGCAGGAATCGGGCCGCGCCGGTTGGCGGGACCCCCCGCTCAATTCTCCAACTCAAATCAAGCGATCTGACCCCGGGGGCTGCCCCCACGGTGGCCTGGCCTGCGATCGGGGCCCACCGATCCGTGGGCGGGCCTGTGCCATGGGGGCACTCTTTCCCTTCCGCCTCAGCCACGGCCTCCACCACGGCGGAGGCGGAGGAGACTCTCCCCACTGCGCATGCGCGGGAAACTGTCAGTGCCCGCTGATGCTCCCGCGCATGTGCGTGCATTTCCGCGCCAGCTGGCGGTGTAACAAAAGCCATTTTCGCCAGCTGGCGGGGCGGAAATCCCTCCGGCGCCGGCCTAGCCCCTCAATGTTGGGGCTCGGCCACCAAAGATGCGGAGCATTCCGCACCTTTGGGGCGGCGCGATCCCCGTCTGATTGGAGCCGTTTTTGGCGCCTGTCGGCGGACATCGCGCCGTTGGGGGAGAATGTTGCCGCACATCTTAGTCACCTCAATGCGGGTGCTACTGTCACAAGTTGCAGCTGTGCAGCCTGACATTTCCCCGAGGTTTCAGATTCAGACCATCACTGCCGCGGTCCTTTAATTATTCTTGTCCTCAATGTTTCATTTCAGAGAGAAGACAAAAGGACCAATGGCTCTAGGGCCGAATGTAATGGAGGAGACGAGGCTAGGAGAGGTGATGTGGAACACAGCTTCAGCCCCCCCTGAGGAACAAGGGGAGCCCGAGCACGGGCAGGAGGGTCAGGAGGAGAGATAAAGACAATGGAGGCAATGTGAAATCGAAGAATTTGAAAGTCTCCTATTTACAAATAAGGGCGAGGCAACATTGAGCGCATCTGCGCTTACAAACACAGATATATTCTGCCCCTTTAGTCTGCTCCAACATTTGAGAAGCTCATATAACATACAGTGCAGAAGGAGGCCTTTTGGCCCATCGAGTCTGCACCGACCCACTTAAGCCCTCACTTCCACCCTATCCCCGTAACCCAATAACCCCGCCTAACCTTTTTTGGACATTAAGGGGCAATTTAGCATGGCCAATCCACCTAACCTGTGCATTTTTGCACTGTGGGCGGAAACCGGAGCACCCGGAGGAAACCCACGCAGACACGGGGAGAACGTGCAGACTCTGCACAGTGACCCAGCGGGGAATCGAACCTGGGACCCTGGCGCTGTGAAGTCACAGTGCTAGCCACTTGTGCTACCGTGCTGCCCTCTGTTTGTGCAGAATTCCAGGGGCATGAGGGGGGGACATGAAGGGGAACAGTTTGGTGACCCCTTAGCAGGGTGTCACTCACCTGGTGGGGAAAGGGGGCGGAGGCAATGGGATCGACAATTGGGGTGGGGGGCCTGAGGCCGGTGAGCAGGGGCAAGGTCTAATGGCCCCAATGACAGTGATCCTTGGCGGGTGTATGGGTGGTCTGCACTCTGAGTTTGAAACCTTTTCAAAATGGAGCCCCAATGTGTGTGTGTCCGGGTGTGCTGGCCTCTGTGGGTCCCACAAATCACTTGTTGACTGGTTTCACTCCAAGCACTAAACAATTGACTGACTGTGGGAGCGTTGAGATGGGATAGCAGCAGAATTGGCAGCACGATCTGCACCAGCTTTCCCATCCGCAATAACACTGAGGGGTAGGTTCTCGCTGCCAGAGTTTCTGATTTGGTGAAGAATCGTGTATTGGGTAAAAAACGCGATTGGTGCCCCATTTCAATGCTCTGGCTCCCCGCAGGCGGCAGCAGGAAGCTACCAGTCACATACCGATGGCAGGATGCAAATACTTTGGGCTGGATTCTCCAATTCTGGGGCTATGTTCCCATGCTGGCGTGGGAATGGTGGGGTTTTGGCGCAGAACAGCCACCGATTCCCTGTTTTGCCGGGGGCTAGCCTGCCGGCAGAGGAGAGCACCGGGCTCTAGCTGCCGATACGATCCGGAGAATTGCCGGATCCGTGGCCTGCAGTGGCCTCACCGTGCTTCCTGGCGGATTCCGCTCGCGGGCGCGGCCCACGAAATAGTCCCCCACTTTGGTCAGCTCACTCACCCGGGCCGCCCCGCGACAGTGCCCCCCGCCCCGAATAATGTCCCCCCTCCCCCCCTCGCCAAGGATCGGCCCTCCCCCGACTGTGGCACCGCTGGGCTGAGTCCGCAGCCGCCACGCCCAGTTACCGACGGGTGAGACCACACGCGGCCGACGCCGTCGGGGACTCGGCAGGTGGGGGGCGCAGCATCGGGGGTGGCGGGCCTCTGGCAACGGCCTGAGGCTGTCACGACGCCGCTTTCGAGGGGGCGGAGCATTGCGAAAGCAGCATCACCCCCGATTCGGTCAGGAAATGTGATTCTCCGGCCGTTCGCCGAACGCGATTTCGGCGTCGACAACGGTAAGATCCTGCCATTTATTTCCTCTCATTTGCACCCGATTAACGGACTGGACTCGAGATTCTCCAGATCTCTGTATTCTCCGGTCTTCTGAGCAGAATGCACATCGGCGAGGATTGGTGTCAGCGTAGCCCTGACGCCGTTCGCCTCTCCATGGATAAGGGGCCCCAACGTCCATTGAAGGCTTCCCTCCTGCACACAATCCAAATCCTGCCCATTCTCCTCTGTCAGACACTCCCTATGAAACCCCCCCATCAGACCCCCCTATCAAACCCCCCCATCAAACCCCCCTATCAAACCCCCCCATCAGACCCCCCTATCAAACCCTCCCATCAAACCCCCCTATCAAACCCCCCCATCAAACCCCCCTATCAAACCCCCCCATCAAACCCCCCTATCAAACCCCCCTATCAAACCCCCCCATCAAACCCCCCTATCAAACCCCCCCATCAAACCCCCCTATCAAAACCCCCATCAGACCCCCTATCAAACCCTCCCATCAAACCCCCCTATCAAACCCCCCCATCAAACCCCCCTATCAAACCCCCCCATCAGACCCCCCCTATCAAACCCCCCCCATCAAACCCCCCTATCAAACCCCCCCATCAGACCCCCCTATCAAACCCTCCCATCAGACCCCCCTATCAAACCCCCCCATCAAACCCCCCAATCAAACCCCCCCATCAGACCCCCCCTATCCGACCCCCCATCAGACCCCCCCAATCAGACGCTCCCAACAGACCCCCCAATCAGACCCCCCCATCAGACCCCCCCATCAGACCCCCCAATCAGTCCCCCCCAATCAGACCCCCCCAATCAGACCCCCCCTATCAGACCCCCCCATCAGTCCCCCCCATCAGACCCACCCATCCGAATGCCCCATCAAAACCCCATCAGACCCCCCAATCAGACCCCCCCATCAGACCCCCCCATTAGACCCCCATCAGACCCCCCTATCCGACCCCCCCCCATCCGAATACCCCATCAAACCACCGTATCAGAAACCCCATCAGAGAAACCTCACTTGAGGCCACACATATAAGCAGAGCCCCAGATGAGCCCCTCCCCTATGAGAGTCCACACCCCCCCATCACATACCGTCACCCCATCTCAGAGTATGTTGTTAAAACTAATTCGAGGAGCTGTGGCTTATTCCTCGATGTTTCATTAAAATAGTAAAAGTTATAGTCCATTGAGCCAGGGTTCCATTGTGAAATCTTCCTGGAATTGTAATCCTTTTCCCAATCTGTCTACTGATCCATTCCCAGTCTCTCTCCTGATCCTCTCCCTGTCTCTCTCCTGATCCTCTCCCAGTCTCTCTCCTGATCCTCTCCCAGTCTCTCTCCTGATCCTTTCCCAGTCTCTCTCTTGATCCTCTCCCAGTCTCTCTCCTGATCCTCTCCCAGCCTCTCTCCTGATCCTGTCCATGTCACTCTCCTGATCCTCTCCCAGTCTCTCTCCTGACCCAATCCCCATCTCTCTCTTGATCCCATTCCTTGGTCTCTCCGTTGAGTTTGTTCAACTAGTCTTTCTCATGATCCAGTCATCACAGTCTCACACAGATCCAATCCCAAATCTCTCTTCTGATCCCGTCCCAGTCTCTCTCCTGAACCTTTCCCAGTCTGTCGCCTGATTCTTTCCCAGTCTCTCTCCTGATCACATTCCCAATCTCTCTCCTGATCACATTCCCAGTCTCTCTCCTGATCATTACCCAGCCTCTTTCCTGATCCTCTCCCAGTCTCTCTCATGATCCTTTCCCAGTCTCTCTCCTGATCCAGTCCCAGTCTCTCTCCTGATCACATTCCCAGTCTCTCTCCTGATCACATTCCCAGTCTCTCTCCTGATCACATTCACAGTCTGCTCCTCATCCTCTCCCAGTCTCTCTCCTGATCACATTCCCAGTCTCTCTCCTGATCCTCCCAGTCTCTCTCCTGATCGTTTCACAGTCTCTCTCCTGATCCTCTCCCAGTCTCTCTCCTGATCCATTCCCAGTCTCCCTACTGATCACATTCCCAGTGTCTTTCCTAATCACATTCCAGTATCTCTCCTGACCCTTTCCCAGTCTCCCTCCTGATGACATTCCCAGTCTGCTCCTGATCCTTTCCCAGTCTCTCTCCTGATCATCTCCCAGTCTATCTCCTGATCACATTCCCAGTCTCTCTCCTGATCCTCTCCCAGTCTCTCTCCTGATCACATTCCCAGTCTCTCTCCTGATCCTTTCCCAGTCTCTCCTGATCACATTCCCAGTCTATCTCCTGATCACATTCCCAGTCTCTCTCCTGATCCTCTCCCAGTCTCTCTCCTGATCCTTTCCCAGTCTCTCTCCTGATCACATTCCCAGTCTCTCTTCTGATCACATTCCCAGTCTCTCTTCTGATCCCGTCCCAGTCTCTCTCCTGATCCTCTCCCTGTCTCTCTCCTGATCCTTTCCCAGTCTCTCTCCTGATCCTCTCGCAGTCTCTCTCCTGATCCTGTCCATGTCTCTCTCCTGATCCTCTCCCAGTCTCTCTCCTGATCCTGTCCATGTGTCTCTCCTGATCCTCTCCCAGTCTCTCTCCTGATCCTGTCCATGTCTCTCTCCTGATCCTTTCCCAGTCTCTCTCCTGATCCTGTCCATGTCTCTCTCCTGATCCTCTCCCAGTCTCTCTCCTGATCCTCTCCCAGTCTCTCTCCTGATCCTGTCCATGTCTCTCTCCTGATCCTTTCCCAGTCTCTCTCCTGACCCTGTCCATGTCTCTCTCCTGATCATCTCCCAGTCTCTCTCCTGATCCTCTCCCAGTCTCTCTCCTGATCCTTTCCCAGTTTCTCTCTTGATCCTTTCCCAGCCTCTCTCCTGATCCTGTCCATGTGTCACTTCTGATCCTCTCCCAGTCTCTCTCCTGACCCAATCCCCATCTCTCTCCTGATCCCGTTCCTTGGTCTCTCCGTTGAGTTTGTTCAGCTAGTCTTTCTCATCATCCAGTCATCACAGCCTCACACAGATCCAATCCCAAATCTCTCTTCTGATCCCGTCCCAGTCTGTCTCCTGATCCTTTCCCAGTCTGTCTCCTGATCCTCTCCCAGTCTCTCTCCTGATCATATTCCCAGTCTCTCTCCTGATCCTCCCAGTCTCTCTCCTGATCCTCTCCCAGTCTCTCTCCTGATCCATTCCCAGTCTCCCTACTGATCACATTCCCAGTCTCTTTCCCAATCACATTCCAGTATCTCTCCTGACCCTTTCCCAGTCCCCCTCCTGATGACATTCCCAGTCTGCTCCTGATCCTTTCCCAGTCTCTCTCCTGATCATCTCCCAGTCTATCTCCTGATCACATTCCCAGTCTCTCTCCTGATCCTCTCCCAGTCTCTCTCCTGATCACATTCCCAGTCTCTCTCCTGATCCTTTCCCAGTCTCTCCTGATCACATTCCCAGTCTCTCTTCTGATCCCGTCCCAGTCTCTCTCCTGATCCTCTCCCTGTCTCTCTCCTGATCCTTTCCCAGTCTCTCTGCTGATCCTGTCCATGTGTCTCTCCTGATCCTCTCCCAGTCTCTCTCCTGATCCTGTCCATGTCTCTCTCCTGATCCTCTCCCAGTCTCTCTCCTGATCCTCTCCCAGTCTCTCTCCTGATCACATTCCCAGTCTCTCTCCTGATCCTCTCCCAGTCTCTCTCCTGATCACATTCCCAGTCTCTCTCCTGATCCTTTCCCAGTCTCTCCTGATCACATTCCCAGTCTATCTCCTGATCACATTCCCAGTCTCTCTCCTGATCCTCTCCCAGTCTCTCTCCTGATCACATTCCCAGTCTCTCTCCTGAACCTTTCCCAGTCTGTCGCCTGATTCTTTCCCAGTCTCTCTCCTGATCACATTCCCAATCTCTCACCTGATCACATTCCCAGTCTCTCTCCTGATCATTACCCAGCCTCTTTCCTGATCCTCTCCCAGTCTCTCTCCTGATCCAGTCCCAGTCTCTCTCCTGATCACATTCCCAGTCTCTCTCCTGATTACATTCCCAGTCTCTCTCCTGATCACATTCACAGTCTGCTCCTCATCCTCTCCCAGTCTCTCTCCTGATCACATTCCCAGTCTCTCTTCTGATCCTCCCAGTCTCTCTCCTGATCGTTTCCCAGTCTCTCTCCTGATCCTCTCCCAGTCTCTCTCCTGATCCATTACCAGTCTCCCTACTGATCACATTCCCAGTGTCTTTCCCAATCACATTCCAGTATCTCTCCTGACCCTTTCCCAGTCTCCCTCCTGATGACATTCCCAGTCTGCTCCTGATCCTTTCCCAGTCTCTCTCCTGATCATCTCCCAGTCTATCTCCTGATCACATTCCCAGTCTCTCTCCTGATCCTCTCCCAGTCTCTCTCCTGATCACATTCCCAGTCTCTCTCCTGATCCTTTCCCAGTCTCTCCTGATCACATTCCCAGTCTATCTCCTGATCACATTCCCAGTCTCTCTCCTGATCCTCTCCCAGTCTCTCTCCTGATCCTTTCCCAGTCTCTCTCCTGATCACATTCCCAGTCTCTCTTCTGATCACATTCCCAGTCTCTCTTCTGATCCCGTCCCAGTCTCTCTCCTGATCCTCTCCCTGTCTCTCTCCTGATCCTTTCCCAGTCTCTCTCCTGATCCTCTCGCAGTCTCTCTCCTGATCCTGTCCATGTCTCTCTCCTGATCCTCTCCCAGTCTCTCTCCTGATCCTGTCCATGTGTCTCTCCTGATCCTCTCCCAGTCTCTCTCCTGATCCTGTCAATGTCTCTCTCCTGATCCTTTCCCAGTCTCTCTCCTGATCCTGTCCATGTCTCTCTCCTGATCCTCTCCCAGTCTCTCCTGATCCTCTCCCAGTCTCTCTCCTGATCCTGTCCATGTCTCTCTCCTGTTCCTTTCCCAGTCTCTCTCCTGACCCTGTCCATGTCTCTCTCCTGATCCTCTCCCAGTCTCTCTCCTGATCCTCTCCCAGTCTCTCTCCTGATCCTTTCCCAGTCTCTCTCTTGATCCTTTCCCAGCCTCTCTCCTGATCCTGTCCATGTGTCTCTCCTGATCCTTTCCCAGTCTCTCTCCTGATCACATTCCCAGTCTCTCTCCTGATCCTCTCCCAGTCTCTCTCCTGACCCAATCCCCATCTCTCTCTTGATCCCGTTCCTTGGTCTCTCCGTTGAGTTTGTTCAGCTAGTCTTTCTCATCATCCAGTCATCACAGTCTCACACAGATCCAATCCCAAATCTCTCTTCTGATCCCGTCCCAGTCTGTCTCCTGATCCTTTCCCAGTCTGTCTCCTGATCCTCTCCCAGTCTCTCTCCTGATCATATTCCCAGTCTCTCTCCTGATCCTCCCAGTCTCTCTCCTGATCCTCTCCCAGTCTCTCTCCTGATCCATTCCCAGTCTCCCTACTGATCACATTCCCAGTCTCTTTCCTGATCACATTCCAGTCTCTCTCCTGATCACATTCCCAGTCTGCTCCTGATCTTTTCCCAGTCACTCTCCAGATCCTTTCCCAGTCTCTCTCCTGATCACATTCCCAGTCTGTCTCTTGATCCTTTCCCAGTCTCTCTCCTGATCCTCTCCCAGTCTCTCTCCTGATCACATTCCCAGTCTCTCTCCTGATCCTCTCCCAGTCTCTCTCCTGTCCCAATCCCCATCTCTCTCTTGATCCCGTTCCTTGGTCTCTCCGTTGAGTTTGTTCAGCTAGTCTTTCTCATGATCCAGTCATCACAGCCTCACACAGATCCAATCCCAAATCTCTCTTCTGATCCCGTCCCAGTCTGTCTCCTGATCCTTTCCCAGTCTGTCTCCTGATCCTCTCCCAGTCTCTCTCCTGATCATATTCCCAGTCTCTCTCCTGATCCTCCCAGTCTCTCTCCTGATCCTCTCCCAGTCTCTCTCCTGATCCATTCCCAGTCTCCCTCCTGATGACATTCCCAGTCTGCTCCTGATCCTTTCCCAGTCTCTCTCCTGATCATCTCCCAGTCTATCTCCTGATCACATTCCCAGTCTCTCTCCTGATCCTCTCCCAGTCTCTCTCCTGATCACATTCCCAGTCTCTCTCCTGATCCTTTCCCAGTCTCTCCTGATCACATTCCCAGTCTCTCTTCTGATCCCGTCCCAGTCTCTCTCCTGATCCTCTCCCTGTCTCTCTCCTGAACCTTTCCCAGTCTCTCTCCTGATCCTGTCCATGTGTCTCTCCTGATCCTCTCCCAGTCTCTCTCCTGATCCTGTCCATGTCTCTCTCCTGATCCTCTCCCAGTCTCTCTCCTGATCCTCTCCCAGTCTCTCTCCTGATCACATTCCCAGTCTCTCTCCTGATCCTTTCCCAGTCTCTCCTGATCACATTCCCAGTCTCTCTTCTGATCACATTCCCAGTCTCTATTCTGATCCCGTCCCAGTCTCTCTCCTGATCACATTCCCAGTCTCTCTCCTGATCCTTTCCCAGTCTCTCCTGATCACATTCCCAGTCTATCTCCTGATCACATTCCCAGTCTCTCTCCTGATCCTCTCCCAGTCTCTCTCCTGATCCTTTCCCTGTCTCTCTCCTGATCCTTTCCCAGTCTCTCTCCTGATCACATTCCCAGTCTCTCTCCTGATCCTGTCCATGTGTCTCTCCTGATCCTCTCCCTGTCTCTCTCCTGATCCTTTCCCAGTCTCTCTCCTGATCACATTCCCAGTCTCTCTCCTGATCCTGTCCATGTGTCTCTCCTGATCCTCTCCCTGTCTCTCTCCTGATCCTCTCCCAGTCTCTCTCCTGATCCTGTCCATGTCTCTCTCCTGATCCTCTCCCAGTCTCTCTCTTGATCCTTTCCCAGCCTCTCTCCTGATCCTGTCCATGTGTCTCTCCTGATCCATTTCCAGTCTCTCTCCTGATCACATTCCCAGTCTATCTCCTGATCCTCTCCCAGTCTCTCTCCTGATCCATTCCCAGTCTCTCTCCTGATCACATTCCCAGTCTCTCTCCTGATCACATTCCCAGTCTCTTTCCTAATCACATTCCAGTCTGTCTCTTGATCTTTTCCCAGTCTCTCTCCTGATCCTTTCCCAGTCTCTCTCCTGATCACATTCCCAGTCTGCTCCTGATCCTTTCCCAGTCTCTCTTCTGATCATTTTCCAGTCTCTCTTTTGATCCCATTCCCAGTCTCTCTCCTGATCCTCTCCCAGTCTCTCTCCTGATCACATTCCCAGTCTCTCTCCTGATCCTCTCCCAGTCTCTCTCCTGACCCAATCCCCATCTCTCTCTTGATCCCGTTCCTTGGTCTCTCCGTTGAGTTTGTTCAGCTAGTCTTTCTCATCATCCAGTCATCACAGTCTCACACAGATCCAATCCCAAATCTCTCTTCTGATCCCGTCCCAGTCTGTCTCCTGATCCTTTCCCAGTCTGTCTCCTGATCCTTTCCCAGTCTGTCTCCTGATCCTCTCCCAGTCTCTCTCCTGATCACATTCCCAGTCTCTCTCCTGATCCTCCCAGTCTCTCTCCTGATCCTCTCCCAGTCTCTCTCCTGATCCATTCCCAGTCTCCCTACTGATCACATTCCCAGTCTCTTTCCCAATCACATTCCAGTATCTCTCCTGACCCTTTCCCAGTCTCCCTCCTGATGACATTCCCAGTCTGCTCCTGATCCTTTCCCAGTCTCTCTCCTGATCATCTCCCAGTCTATCTCCTGATCACATTCCCAGTCTCTCTCCTGATCCTCTCCCAGTCTCTCTCCTGATCACATTCCCAGTCTCTCTCCTGATCCTTTCCCAGTCTCTCCTGATCACATTCCCAGTCTCTCTTCTGATCCCGTCCCAGTCTCTCTCCTGATCACAATCCCAGTCTCTCCTGACCCAATCCCCATCTCTCTCTTGATCCCGTTCCTTGGTCTCTCCGTTGAGTTTGTTCAGCTAGTCTTTCTCATCATCCAGTCATCACAGCCTCACACAGATCCTATCCCAAATCTCTCTTCTGATCCCGTCCCAGTCTGTCTCCTGATCCTTTCCCAGTCTGTCTCCTGATCCTCTCCCAGTCTCTCTCCTGAACCTTTCCAAGTCTGTCTCCTGATCCTCTCCCAGTCTCTCTCCTGATCACATTCCCAGTCTCTCTCCTGATCACATTCCCAGTCTCTCTCCTGATCACATTCCCAGTCTCTCTGCTGATCACATTCACAGTCTCTCTCCTGATCACATTCACAGTCTCTCTCCTGATCCTCCCAGTCTCTCTCCTGATCCTTTCCCAGTCTCTCTCCTGATCACATTCCCAGTCTCTCTCCTGATCCTCTCCCAGTCTCTCTCCTAATCCATTCCCAGTCTCCCTACTGATCACATTCCCAGTCTCCTTCCCAATCACATTCCAGTATCTCTCCTGATCACATTCCCAGTCTGCTCCTGATCCTTTCCCAGTCTCTCTCCTGACCGTTTCCCAGTCTCTCTCCTGATCACATTCCCAGTCTGCTCCTGATCCTTTCCCAGTCTCTCTCCTGATGCTCTCCCAGTCTCTCTCCTGATCACACTGCCAGTCTGTCTCTTGATCCTTTCCCAGTCTCTCTCCTGATCCTCTCCCAGTCTCTCTCCTGATCACATTCCCAGTCCCTCTCCTGATCCTTTCCCAGTCTCTCTCCTGATCACATTCCCAGTCTCTCTCCTGATCACATTCCCAGTCTCTCACCTGATCCCCTCCCAGTCTCTCTCCTGATCACATTCCCAGTCTCTCTCCTGATCACTTTCCCAGTCTCTCTCCTGATTCATTCCCAGTCTCTCTCCTGATCACATTCCCAGTCTCTTTCCTGTTCCTCTCCCAGTCTCACTCCTGATCACATTCCCAGTCTCTCACCTGGTCACATACCCAGTCTCTCTCCTGATCCATTCCCAGTCTCTCTCCTGAACACATTCCCAGTCTGCACCTGATCATTTCCCAGTCTCTCTCCTGATCACATTCCCAGTCTCTCTCCTGATCACATTCCCAGTCTCTCTCCTGATCACATACACAGTCTGCTCCTGATCCTCTTCCAGTCTCTCTCCCGATCACATTCCCAGCCTCTCTCCTGATCCTCTCCCAGTCTCTCTCCTGATCCATTCCCAGTCTCTCCCCTGATCACATTCCCAGTCTCTTTCCTGATCACATTCCAGTCTCTCTCCTGATCACATTCCCAGTCTGCTCCTGATCTTTTCCCAGTCTCTCACCTGATCCTTTCCCAGTCTCTCTCGTGATCACATTCCCAGTCTTTCTCTTGATCCTTTCCAGTCTCTCTCCTATCCTCTCCCAGTTTCACTCCTGATCACATTCCCAGTCTGTCTCTTGATCCTTTCCCAGTCTCTCTCCTGATCCTCTCCCAGTCTCTCGTGATCACATTCCCAGTCTCTCTCCTGATCCTTTCCCAGTCTCTCTCCTGATCACATTCCCAGTATCTCTCCTGATCAAATTCCCAGTCTCTCTCCTGATCCTCTCCCAGTCTCTCCTGATCACATTCCCAGTCACTCTCCTGATCACATTCCCAGTCTCTGTCCTGATTCATTCCCAGTCTCTCTCCTGATCACATTCCCAGTCTCTCTCCTGATCCTTTCACAGTCTCTCTCCTGATTCATTCCCAGTCTCTCTACTGATCCTCTCCCAGTCTCTCTCCTGATCCCCTCCCAGTCTCTCTACTGATCACATTCCCAGTCTCTCTCCTGATCACATTCCCAGTCTGCCCCTGATCCTTTCCCAGTCTCTCTCCTGATCACCTTCCCAGTCTCTCTCCTGATCACATTCCCAGTCTCTCTCCTGATCACATTCACAGTCTGCTCCTCATCCTCTCCCAGTCTCTCTCCTGATCCTCTCCCAGTCTCTCTCCTGATCCTCCCCCCAGTCTCTCTCCTGATCCTTTCCCAGTCTCTCTCCTGATCACATTCCCAGTCTCTCTCCTGATCCTCTCCCAGTCTCTCTCCTGATCCATTCCCAGTCTCCCTCCTGATCACATTCCCAGTCTCTTTCCCAATCACATTCCAGTCTCCTCCTGATCACATTCCCCGTCTCTCTCCTGATCACATTCCCAGTCTTTCTACTGATTCATTCCCTGTCTCTATCCTGATCACATTCCCAGTCTCTCTCCTGATCCTTTCCCAGTCTCTCTCCTGATCCTCTCCCAGTCTGTCTCCTGATTCTTTCCCAGTCTCTCTCCTGGTCACATTCTCAGTCTGCTCCTGATCCTTTCCCAGTCTCTCTACTGATGACATTCCCAGTCTCTCTCCTGATCACATTCACAGTCTGCTCCTCATCCTCTCCCAGTCTCTCTCCTTATCCTCCCCCAGTCTCTCTCCTGATCCTTTCCCAGTCTCTCTCCTGATCACATTCCCAGTCTCTCTCCTGATCCTCTCCTAGTCTCTCTCCTGATCTATTCCCAGTCTCCCTCCTGATCACATTCCCAGTCTCTTTCCCAATCACATTCCAGTCTCTCTCCTGATCACATTCGCAGTCTGCTCCTGATCCTTTCCCAGTCTCTCTCCTGACCCTTTCCCAGTCACTCTCCTGATCACATTCCCAGTCTGCTCCTTATCCTTTCCCAGTCTCTCTCCTATCCTCTCCCAGTCTCTCTCCTGATCACATTCCCAGTCTGTCTCTTGATCCTTTCCCAGTCTCTCTCCTGATCCTCTCCCAGTCTCTCTCCTGATCACATTCCCTGTCTCTCTCGTGATCGTTTCCCAGTCTCTCTCCTGATCACATTCCCAGTCTCTCTCCTGATCACATTCCCAGTCTCTCTCCTGATCACATTCCCAGTCTCTCACCTGGTCACATTCCCAGTCTCTCTCCTGATCCATTTCCAGTCTCTCACCTGATCACATTCCCAGTCTGCTCCTGATCATTTCCCAGTCTCTCTCCTGATCCATTCTCTCCTGATCACATTCCCAGTCTCTCTCCTGATCACATTCACAGTCTGCTCCTGATCCTCTCCCAGTCTCTCTCCTGATCCATTCCCAGTCTCTCCCCTGATCACATTCCCAGTCTCTTTACTGATCACATTCCAGTCTCTCTCCTCATCACATTCCCAGTCTGCTCCTGATCTTTTCCCAGTCTCTCTCCAGATCCTTTCCCAGTCTGTCTCCTGATCACATTCCCAGTCTGTCTCTTGATCCTTTCCCAGTCTCTCTCCTGATCCTCTCCCTGTCTCTTGATCCTTTCCCAGTCTCTCTCCTGATCCTCTCACAGTCCCCCTCCTGGTCACATTCCAGTCTCTCTCCTGATCACATTCCCAGTCTTCTCCTGATCTTTTCCCAGTCTCTCTCCTGATCATATTCCCAGTCTGCTCCTGATCCTTTCCAAGTCTCTCTCCTGACCCTTTCTTAGTCTCTCTCCTGATCACATTCCCAGTCTGCTCCTGATCCTTTCCCAGTCTCTCTCCTGATCCTCGCCCAGTCTCTCTCCTGATCCATTCCCAGTCTCTCCCCTGATCACATTCCCAGTCTCTTTCCTGATCACATTCCAGTCTCTCTCCTGATCACATTCCCAGTCTGCTCCTGATCTTTTCCCAGTCTCTCTCCTGATCCTTTCCCAGTCTCCCTCCTGATCACATTCCCAGTCTGCTCCTGATCCTTTCCCAGTCTCCCTCCTATCCTCTCCCAGTCTCTCTCCTGATCACATTCCCAGTCTGTCTCTTGATCCTTTCCCAGTGTCTCTCCTGATCCTCTCCCAGTCTCTCTCCTGATCACATTCCCAGTCTCTCTCCTGATCGTGTCCCAGTCTCTCTCCTGATCACATTCCCAGTCTCTCTCCTGATTCATTCCAAGTCTCTCTCCTGATCACATTCCCAGTCTCTGACCTGGTCATATTCCCAGTCTCTCTCCTGATCCATTCCTAGTCTCTCAACTGATCACATTCCCAGTCTGCTCCTGATCATTTCCCAGTCTCTCTCCTGATCCATTCTCTCCTGATCACATTCCCAGTCTCTCTCCTGATCACATTCACAGTCTGCTCCTGATCCTCTCCCAGTCTCTCTCCTGATCCAATCCCAGTCTCTCCCCTGATCACATTCCCAGTCTCTTTCCTGATCACATTCCAATCTCTCTCCTGATCACATTCCCAGTCTGCTCTTGATCTTTTCCCAGTCTCTCTCCTGATCCTTTCCCAGTCTCTCTCCTGATTACATTCCCAGTCTGTCTCTTGATCCTTTCCCAGTCTCGCTCCTGATCCTCTCCCTGTCTCTTGATCCTTTCCCAGTCTCTCTCCTGATCCTCTCTTAGTCTCTCTCCTGATCACATTCCCAGTCTCTCTCCTGATCACATTCCCAGTCTCTCTCCTGATTCATTCCCAGTCTCTCTCCTGATCACATTCCCAGTCTCTCACCTGGTCACATTCCCAGTCTCTCTCCTGATCCATTCCCAGTCTCTCACCTGATCACATTCCCAGTCTGCTCCTGATCATTTCCCAGTCTCTCTCCTGATCCATTCTCTCCTGATCACATTCCCAGTCTCTCTCCTGATCACATTCACAGTCTGCTCCTGATCCTCTCCCAGTCTCTCTCCTGA
Organism: Scyliorhinus torazame; assembly: GCF_047496885.1. NCBI lineage: Eukaryota > Metazoa > Chordata > Chondrichthyes > Carcharhiniformes > Scyliorhinidae > Scyliorhinus > Scyliorhinus torazame. The sequence goes on along the minus strand of NW_027308361.1, from coordinate 68,616 downwards.
TCCATTCCCAGTCTCTCCCCTGATCACATTCCCAGTCTCTTTCCTGATCACATTCCAGTCTCTCTCCTGATCACATTCCCAGTCTGCTCCTGATCTTTTCCCAGTCTCTCTCCTGATCCTTTCCCAGTCTCTCTCCTGATCACATTCCCAGTCTGTCTCTTGATCCTTTCCCAGTCTCTCTCCTGATCCTCTCCCTGTCTCGTGATCCTTTCCCAGTCTCTCTCCTGATCCTTTCCCAGTCTCTCTCCTGATCGTTTCCCAGTCTTCTCCTGATCACATTCCCAGACTCTCTCCTGATTCATTCCAAGTCTCTCTCCTGATCACATTCCCAGTCTCTCTCCTGATCCTCTCCCAGTCTCTCTCCTGATCCATTCCCAGTCTCCCTACTGATCACATACCCAGTCTCTCTCCTGATTCATTCCAAGTCGCTCTCCTGATCACATTCCCAGTATCTCTCCTGATCCTCTCCCAGTCTCTCTCCTGACCCAATCCCCATCTCTCTCTTGATCCCGTTCCTTGGTCTCTCCGTTGATCTTGTTCAGCTAGTCTTTCTCATCATCCAGTCATCACAGCCTCACACAGATCCAATCCCAAATCTCTCTTCTGATCCCGTCCCAGTCTGTCTCCTGATCCTTTCCCAGTCTGTCTCCTGATCCTCTCCCAGTCTCTCTCCTGATCACATTCCCATTCTCTCTCCTGATCCTCTCCCAGTCTCTCTCCTGATCATATTCCCAGTCTCTCTCCTGATCCTCCCAGTCTCTCTCCTGATCACATTCCCAGTCTCTTTCCTGATCCTCTCCCAGTCTCTCTCCTGATCCATTCCCAGTCTCCCTACTGATCACATTCCCTGTCTCTTTCCCAATCACATTCCAGTATCTCTCCTGACCCTTTCCCAGTCTCCCTCCTGATGACATTCCCAGTCTGCTCCTGATCCTTTCCCAGTCTCTCTCCTGATCATCTCCCAGTCTATCTCCTGATCACATTCCCAGTCTCTCTCCTGATCCTCTCCCAGTCTCTCTCCTGATCATATTCCCAGTCTCGCTCCTGATCCTCTCCCAGTCTCTCTCCTGATCCTTTCCCTGTCTCTCTCTTGATCCTTTCCCAGCCTCTCTCCTGATCCTGTCCATGTGTCTCTCCTGATCCTTTCCCAGTCTCTCTCCTGATCATCTCCCAGTCTATCTCCTGATCACATTCCCAGACTCTCTCCTGATCACATTCCCAGTCTCTCTTCTGATCCCGTCCCAGTCTCTCTCCTGATCCTCTCCCTGTCTCTCTCTTGATCCTTTCCCAGCCTCTCTCCTGATCCTGTCCATGTGTCTCTCCTGATCCTTTCCCAGTCTCTCTCCTGATCATCTCCCAGTCTATCTCCTGATCACATTCCCAGTCTCTCTCCTGATCCTCTCCCAGTCTCTCTCCTGATCCATTCCCAGTCTCTCTCCTGATCACATTCCCAGTCTCTCTCCTGATCCTCTCCCAGTCTCTCTCCTGATCACATTCCCAGTCTCTCTCCTGATCACATTCCCAGCCTGCTCCTGATCCTTTCCCAGTCTCTCTTCTGATCATTTTCCAGTCTCTCTTTTGATCCCATTCCCAGTCTCTCTCCAGACCCAATCCCCATCTCTCTCTTGATCCCGTTCCTTGGTCTCTCCGTTGAGTTTGTTCAGCTAGTCTTTCTCATCATCCAGTCATCACAGCCTCACACAGATCCAATCCCAAATCTCTCTTCTGATCCCGTCCCAGTCTGTCTCCTGATCCTTTCCCAGTCTGTCTCCTGATCCTTTCCCAGTCTCTCTCCTGATCACATTCCCAGCCTCTCTCCTGATCCTTTCCCAGTCTCTCTCCTCATCACATTCCCAGTCTGTCTCTTGATCCTTTCCCAGTCTCTCTCCTGATCACATTCCCAGTTTCTCTCCTGATCACATTCCCAGTCTCTCACCTGATCCCCTCCCAGTCTCTCTCCTGATCACATTCCCAGTCTCTCTCCTGATCACATTCCCAGTCTCTCTCCTGATTCATTCCCAGTCTCTCTCCTGATCACATTCCCAGTCTCTTTACTGTTCCTCTCCCAGTCTCACTCCTGATCACATTCCCAGTCTCTCACCTGGTCACACTCCCAGTCTCTCTCCTGATCCATTCCCAGTCTCTCTCCTGAACACATTCCCAGTCTGCTCCTGATGATTTCCCAGTCTCTCTCCTGATCACATTCCCAGTCTCTCTCCTGATCACATTCCCAGTCTCTCTCCTGATCACATACACAGTCTGCTCCTGATCCTCTTCCAGTCTCTCTCCCGATCACATTCCCAGCCTCTCTCCTGATCCTCTCCCAGTCTCTCTCCTGATCCATTCCCAGTCTCTCCCCTGATCATATTCCCAGTCTCTTTCCTGATCACATTCCAGTCTCTCTCCTGATCACATTCCCAGTCTACTCCTGATCTTTTCCCAGTCTCTCACCTGATCCTTTTCCAGTCTCTCTCGTGATCACATTCCCAGTCTTTCTCTTGATCCTTTCCAGTCTCTCTCCTATCCTCTCCCAGTTTCACTCCTGATCACATTCCCAGTCTGTCTCTTGATCCTTTCCCAGTCTCTCTCCTGATCCTCTCCCAGTCTCTCGTGATCACATTCCCAGTCTCTCTCCTGATCCTTTCCCAGTCTCTCTCCTGATCACATTCCCAGTATCTCTCCTGATCAAATTCCCAGTCTCTCTCCTGATCCTCTCCCAGTCTCTCCTGATCACATTCCCAGTCACTCTCCTGATCACATTCCCAGTCTCTGTCCTGATTCATTCCCAGTCTCTCTCCTGATCACATTCCCAGTCTCTCTCCTGATCCTTTCACAGTCTCTCTCCTGATTCATTCCCAGTCTCTCTACTGATCCTCTCCCAGTCTCTCTCCTGATCCCCTCCCAGTCTCTCTCCTGATCACATTCCCAGTCTCTCTCCTGATCACATTCCCAGTCTTCCCCTGATCCTCTCCCAGTCTCTCACCTGGTCACATTCCCAGTCTCTCTCCTGATCCATTCCCAGTCTCTCTCCTGAACACATTCCCAGTCTGCTCCTGATCATTTCCCAGTCTCTCTCCTGATCACATTCCCAGTCTCTCTCCTGATCACATACACAGTCTGCTCCTGATCCTCTTCCAGTCTCTCTCCCGATCACATTCCCAGCCTCTCTCCTGATCCTCTCCCAGTCTCTCTCCTGATCCATTCCCAGTCTCTCCCCTGATCACATTCCCAGTCTCTTTCCTGATCACATTCCAGTCTCTCTCCTGATCACATTCCCAGTCTGCTCCTGATCTTTTCCCAGTCCCTCACCTGATCCTTTCCCAGTCTCTCTCGTGATCACATTCCCAGTCTTTCTCTTGATCCTTTCCAGTCTCTCTCCTATCCTCTCCCAGTTTCACTCCTGATCACATTCCCAGTCTGTCTCTTGATCCTTTCCCAGTCTCTCTCCTGATCCTCTCCCAGTCTCTCGTGATCACATTCCCAGTCTCTCTCCTGATCGTTTCCCAGTCTCTCTCCTGATCACATTCCCAGTATCTCTCCTGATCAAATTCCCAGTCTCTCTCCTGATCCTCTCCCAGTCTCTCCTGATCACATTCCCAGTCACTCTCCTGATCACATTCCCAGTCTCTGTCCTGATTCATTCCCAGTCTCTCTCCTGATCACATTCCCAGTCTCTCTCCTGATCCTTTCACAGTCTCTCTCCTGATTCATTCCCAGTCTCTCTACTGATCCTCTCCCAGTCTCTCTCCTGATCCCCTCCCAGTCTCTCTCCTGATCACATTCCCAGTCTCTCTCCTGATCACCTTCCCAGTCTCTCTCCTGATCACATTCCCAGTCTCTCTCCTGATCACATTCACAGTCTGCTCCTCATCCTCTCCCAGTCTCTCTCCTGATCCTCTCCCAGTCTCTCTCATGATCCTCCCCCCAGTCTCTCTCCTGATCCTTTCCCAGTCTCTCTCCTGATCACATTCCCAGTCTCTATCCTGATCCTCTCCCAGTCTCTCTCCTGATCCATTCCCAGTCTCCCTCCTGATCACATTCCCAGTCTCTTTCCCAATCACATTCCAGTCTCCTCCTGATCACATTCCCCGTCTCTCTCCTGATCACATTCCCAGTCTTTCTACTGATTCATTCCCTGTCTCTATCCTGATCACATTCCCAATCTCTCTCCTGATCCTTTCCCAGTCTCACTCCTGATCCTCTCCCAGTCTGTCTCCTGATTCTTTCCCAGTCTCTCTCCTGGTCACATTCTCAGTCTGCTCCTGATCCTTTCCCAGTCTCTCTACTGATCACATTCCCAGTCTCTCTCCTGATCACATTCACAGTCTGCTCCTCATCCTCTCCCAGTCTCTCTCCTGATCCTCCCCCAGTCTCTCTCCTGATCCTTTCCCAGTCTCTCTCCTGATCACTTTCCCAGTCTCTCTCCTGATCCTCTCCTAGTCTCTCTCCTGATCTATTCCCAGTCTCCCTCCTGATCACATTCCCAGTCTCTTTCCCAATCACATTCCAGTCTCTCTCCTGATCACATTCCCAGTCTGCTCCTGATCCTTTCCCAGTCTCTCTCCTGACCCTTTCCCAGTCTCTCTCCTGATCACATTCCCAGTCTGCTCCTGATCCTTTCCCAGTCTCTCTCCTATCCTCTCCCAGTCTCTCTCCTGATCACATTCCCAGTCTGTCTCTTGATCCTTTCCCAGTCTCTCTCCTGATCCTCTCCCAGTCTCTCTCCTGATCACATTCCCTGTCTCTCTCGTGATCGTTTCCCAGTCTCTCTCCTGATCACATTCACAGTCTCTCTCCTGATCACATTCCCAGTCTCTCTCCTGATCACATTCCCAGTCTCTCACCTGGTCACATTCCCAGTCTCTCTCCTGATCCATTTCCAGTCTCTCACCTGATCACATTCCCAGTCTGCTCCTGATCATTTCCCAGTCTCTCTCCTGATCCATTCTCTCCTGATCACATTCCCAGTCTCTCTCCTGATCACATTCACAGTCTGCTCCTGATCCTCTCCCAGTCTCTCTCCTGATCCATTCCCAGTCTCTCCCCTGATCACATTCCCAGTCTCTTTACTGATCACATTCCAGTCTCTCTCCTCATCACATTCCCAGTCTGCTCCTGATCTTTTCCCAGTCTCTCTCCAGATCCTTTCCCAGTCTCTCTCCTGATCACATTCCCAGTCTGTCTCTTGATCCTTTCCCAGTCTCTCTCCTGATCCTCTCCCTGTCTCTTGATCCTTTCCCAGTCTCTCTCCTGATCCTCTCACAGTCTCCCTCCTGGTCACATTCCAGTCTCTCTCCTGATCACATTCCCAGTCTTCTCCTGATCTTTTCCCAGTCTCTCTCCTGATCACATTCCCAGTCTGCTCCTGATCCTTTCCAAGTCTCTCTCCTGACCCTATCTTAGTCTCTCTCCTGATCACATTCCCAGTCTGCTCCTGATCTTTTCCCAGTCTCTCTCCTGATCCTTTCCCAGTCTCTCTCCTGATTACATTCCCAGTCTGTCTCTTGATCCTTTCCCAGTCTCGCTCCTGATCCTCTCCCTGTCTCTTGATCCTCTCCCAGTCTCTCTCCTGATTCTCTCTTAGTCTCTCTCCTGATCACATTCCCAGTCTCTCTCCTGATCACATTCCCAGTCTCTCTCCTGATTCATTCCCAGTCTCTCTCCTGATCACATTCCCAGTCTCTCACCTGGTCACATTCCCAGTCTCTCTCCTGATCCATTCCCAGTCTCTCACCTGATCACATTCCCAGTCTGCTCCTGATCATTTCCCAGTCTCTCTCCTGATCCATTCTCTCCTGATCACATTCCCAGTCTCTCTCCTGATCACATTCACAGTCTGCTCCTCATCCTCTCCCAGTTTCTCTACTGATCCTCCCCCAGTCTCTCTCCTGATCCTTTCCCAGTCTCTCTCCTGATCACATTCCCAGTCTCTCTCCTGATCCTCTCCTAGTCTCTCTCCTGATCTATTCCCAGTCTCCCTCCTGATCACATTCCCAGTCTCTTTCCCAATCACATTCCAGTCTCTCTCCTGATCACATTCCCAGTCTGCTCCTGATCCTTTCCCAGTCTCTCTCCTGACCCTTTCCCAGTCTCTCTCCTGATCACATTCCCAGTCTGATCCTGATCCTTTCCCAGTCTCTCTCCTATCCTCTCCCAGTCTCTCTCCTGATCACATTCCCAGTCTGTCTCTTGATCCTTTCCCAGTCTCTCTCCTGATCCTCTCCCAGTCTCTCTCCTGATCACATTCCCTGTCTCTCTCGTGATCTTTTCCCAGTCTCTCTCCTGATCACATTCCCAGTCTCTCTCCTGATCACATTCCCAGTCTCTCTCCTGATCACATTCCCAGTCTCTCACCTGGTCACATTCCCAGTCTCTCTCCTGATCCATTTCCAGTCTCTCACCTGATCACATTCCCAGTCTGCTCCTGATCATTTCCCAGTCTCTCTCCTGATCCATTCTCTCCTGATCACATTCCCAGTCTCTCTCCTGATCACATTCACAGTCTGCTCCTGATCCTCTCCCAGTCTCTCTCCTGATCCATTCCCAGTCTCTCCCCTGATCACATTCCCAGTCTCTTTACTGATCACATTCCAGTCTCTCTCCTCATCACATTCCCAGTCTGCTCCTGATCTTTTCCCAGTCTCTCTCCAGATCCTTTCCCAGTCTCTCTCCTGATCACATTCCCAGTCTGTCTCTTGATCCTTTCCCAGTCTCTCTCCTGATCCTCTCCCTGTCTCTTGATCCTTTCCCAGTCTCTCTCCTGATCCTCTCACAGTCTCCCTCCTGGTCACATTCCAGTCTCTCTCCTGATCACATTCCCAGTCTTCTCCTGATCTTTTCCCAGTCTCTCTCCTGATCACATTCCCAGTCTGCTCCTGATCCTTTCCAAGTCTCTCTCCTGACCCTTTCTTAGTCTCTCTCCTGATCACATTCCCAGTCTGCTCCTGATCTTTTCCCAGTCTCTCTCCTGATCCTTTCCCAGTCTCTCTCCTGATTACATTCCCAGTCTCTCTCCTGATCACATTCCCAGTCTCTCTCCTGATTCATTCCCAGTCTCTCTCCTGATCACATTCCCAGTCTCTCACCTGGTCACATTCCCAGTCTCTCTCCTTATCCATTCCCAGTCTCTCACCTGATCACATTCCCAGTCTGCTCCTGATCATTTCCCAGTCTCTCTCCTGATCCATTCTCTCCTGATCACATTCCCAGTCTCTCTCCTGATCACATTCACAGTCTGTCTCGTGATCCTTTCCCAGTCTCTCTCCTGATCCTCTCCCAGTCTCTCTCCTGATCCATTCCTAGTCTCTCCCCTGATCACATTCCCAGTCTCTTTCCTGATCACATTCCAGTCTCTCTCCTGATCACATTCCCAGTCTGCTCCTGATCTTTTCCCAGTCTCTCTCCTGATCCTTTCCCAGTCTCTCTCCTGATCACATTCCCAGTCTGTCTCGTGATCCTTTCCCAGTCTCTCTCCTGATCCTCTCCCTGTCTCTTGATCCTTTCCCAGACTCTCTCCTGATCCTCTCACAGTCTCCCTCCTGATCACATTCCAGTCTCTCTCCTGATCACATTCCAAGTCTTCTCCTGATCTTTCCCTGTCTCTCTCCTGATCACATTCCCAGTCTGCTCCTGATCCTTTCCAAGTCTCTCTCTTGACACTTTCTTAGTATCTCTCCTATCACATTCCCAGTCTGCTCCTGATCCTTTCCCAGTCTCTCTCCTATCCTCTCCCAGTCTCTCTCCTGATCACATTCCCAGTCTGTCTCTTGATCCTTTCCCAGTCTCTCTCCTGATCCTCTCCCAGTCTCTCTCCTGATCACATTACCAGTCTCTCTCCTGATCCTTTCCCAGTCTCTCTCCTGATCACATTCCCAGTCTCTCTCCTGATCACATTCCCAGTCTCTCTCCTGATCCTCTCCCAGTCTCTCTCCTGATTCATTCCCAGTCTCTCTCCTGATCCTGTCCATGTCTCTCTCCTGATCCTCTCCCAGTCTCTCTCCTGATTCTTTCCCAGTCTCTTTCTGGTCACATTCTCAGTCTCTCTCCTGATCCTCTCCCAGTCTCTCTCCTGATCACATTCCCAGTCTCTCTCCTGATCCTGTCCATGTCTCTCTCCTGATCCTCTCCCAGTCTCTCTGCCTGATTCTTTCCCAGTCTCTCTCCTGATCACATTCCCAGTCTGCTCCTGATCCTTTCCCAGTCTCTCTACTGATCACATTCCCAGTCTCTCTCCTGATCACATTCACAGTCTGCTCCTCATCCTCTCCCAGTCTCTCTCCTGATCCTTTCCCAGTCTCTCTCCTGATCACATTCCCAGTCTCTCTCCTGATCCTCTCCTAGTCTCTCTCCTGATCTATTCCCAGTCTCCCTCCTGATCACATTCCCAGTCTCTTTCCCACTCACATTCCAGTCTCTCTCCTGATCACATTCCCAGTCTGCTCCTGATCCTTTCCCAGTCTCTCTCCTGACCCTTTCCCAGTCTCTCTCCTGATCACATTCCCAGTCTGCTCCTGATCAATTCCCAGTCTCTCTCCTATCCTCTCCCAGTCTCTCTCTTGATCACATTCCCGGTCTGTCTCTTGATCCTTTCCCAGTCTCTCTCCTGATCCTCTCCCGGTCTCTCTCCTGATCACATTCCCAGTCTCTCTCCTGATCATTTCCCAGTCTCTCTCCTGATCACATTCCCAGTATCTCTCCTGATCACATTCCCAGTCTCTCTCCTGATCCTCTCCCAATCTCTCTCCTGATCACATTCCCAGCCTCTCTCCTGATCACATTCCCAGTCTCTCTCCTGATTCATTCCCAGTCTCTCTCCTGATCACATTCCCAGTCTCTCTCCTGATCCTCTCCCAGTCTCTCTCCTGATCACATTCCCAGTCTCTCACCTGGTCACATTCCCAGTCTCTCTCCTGATCCATTCCCAGTCTCTCACCTGATTACATTCCCAGTCTGCTCCTGATCATTTCGCAGTCTCTCTCCTGATCCATTCCCAGTGTCTCTCCAGATCACATTCCCAGTCTCTCCCCTGATCACATTCACAGTCTGCTCCTGATACTGTCCCAGTCTCTCTCCTGATCACATTCCCAGTCTCTCTCCTGATCCTCTCCCAGTCTCTCTCCTGATCCATTCCCAGTCTCTCCCCTGATCACATTCCCAGTCTCTTTCCTGATCACATTCCAGTCTCTCTCCTGATCTCATTTCCTGTCTGCTCCTGATCTTTTCCCAGTCTCTCTCCTGATTCTTTCCCAGTCTCTCTCCTGATCATATTCCCAGTCTGCTCCTGATTCTTTCCCAGTCTCTCTCCTATCCTCTCCCAGTCTCTCTCCTGATCACATTCCCAGTCTGTCTCTTGATCCTTTCCCAGTCTCTCTCCTGATCCTCTCCCAGTCTCTCTCCTGATCACATTCCCTGTCTCTCTCCTGATCGTTTCCCAGTCTCTCTCCTGATCACATTCCCAGTCTCTCTCCTGATTCATTCCCAGTCTCTCTCCTGATCACATTCCCAGTCTCTCACCTGGTCACATTCCCAGTCTCTCTCCTGATCCATTCCCAGTCTTTCCCCTGATCACATTCCCAGTCTCTTTCCTGATCACATTCCAGTCTCTCTCCTGATCTCATTCCCAGTCTGCTCCTGATCTTTTCCCAGTCTCGTTCCTGATCCTTTCCCAGTCTCTCTCCTGATCACATTCCCAGTCTGCTCCTGATCCTTTCCCAGTATCTCTACTATCCTCTCCCAGTCTCTCTCCTGATCACATTCCCAGTCTGTCTCTTGATCCTTTCCCAGTCTCTCTCCTGATCCTCTCCCAGTCTCTCTCCTGATCACATTCCCTGTCTCTCTCGTGATCGTTTCCCAGTCTCTCTCCTGATCACATTCCCAGTCTCTCTCCTGATCACATTCCCAGTCTCTCTCCTGATCACATTCCCAGTCTCTCTCCTGATCACATTCCCAGTCTCTCACCTGGTCACATTCCCAGTCTCTCTCCTGATCCATTTCCAGTCTCTCACCTGATCACATTCCCAGTCTGTCTCTTGATCCTTTCCCAGTCTCTCTCCTGATCCTCTCCCTGTCTCTTGATCCTTTCCCAGTCTCTCTCCTGATCCTCTCACAGTCTCCCTCCTGGTCACATTCCAGTCTCTCTCCTGATCACATTCCCAGTCTTCTCCTGATCTTTTCCCAGTCTCTCTCCTGATCACATTCCCAGTCTGCTCCTGATCCTTTCCAAGTCTCTCTCCTGACCCTTTCTTAGTCTCTCTCCTGATCACATTCCCAGTCTGCTCCTGATCTTTTCCCAGTCTCTCTCCTGATCCTTTCCCAGTCTCTCTCCTGATTACATTCCCAGTCTCTCTCCTGATCACATTCCCAGTCTCTCTCCTGATTCATTCCCAGTCTCTCTCCTGATCACATTCCCAGTCTCTCACCTGGTCACATTCCCAGTCTCTCTCCTGATCCATTCCCAGTCTCTCACCTGATCACATTCCCAGTCTGCTTCTGATCATTTCCCAGTCTCTCTCCTGATCCATTCTCTCCTGATCACATTCCCAGTCTCTCTCCTGATCACATTCACAGTCTGTCTCGTGATCCTTTCCCAGTCTCTCTCCTGATCCTCTCCCAGTCTCTCTCCTGATCCATTCCTAGTCTCTCCCCTGATCACATTCCCAGTCTCTTTCCTGATCACATTCCAGTCTCTCTCCTGATCACATTCCCAGTCTGCTCCTGATCTTTTCCCAGTCTCTCTCCTGATCCTTTCCCAGTCTCTCTCCTGATCACATTCCCAGTCTGTCTCGTGATCCTTTCCCAGTCTCTCTCCTGATCCTCTCCCTGTCTCTTGATCCTTTCCCAGTCTCTCTCCTGATCCTCTCACAGTCTCCCTCCTGATCACATTCCAGTCTCTCTCCTGATCACATTCCAAGTCTTCTCCTGATCTTTCCCTGTCTCTCTCCTGATCACATTCCCAGTCTGCTCCTGATCCTTTCCAAGTCTCTCTCTTGACACTTTCTTAGTATCTCTCCTATCACATTCCCAGTCTGCTCCTGATCCTTTCCCAGTCTCTCTCCTATCCTCTCCCAGTCTCTCTCCTGATCACATTCCCAGTCTGTCTCTTGATCCTTTCCCAGTCTCTCTCCTGATCCTCTCCCAGTCTCTCTCCTGATCTCATTACCAGTCTCTCTCCTGATCCTTTCCCAGTCTCTCTCCTGATCACATTCCCAGTCTCTCTCCTGATCACATTCCCAGTCTCTCTCCTGATCCTCTCCCAGTCTCTCTCCTGATTCATTCCCAGTCTCTCTCCTGATCCTGTCCATGTCTCTCTCCTGATCCTCTCCCAGTCTCTCTCCTGATTCTTTCCCAGTCTCTTTCTGGTCACATTCTCAGTCTCTCTCCTGATCCTCTCCCAGTCTCTCTCCTGATCACATTCCCAGTCTCTCTCCTGATCCTGTCCATGTCTCTCTCCTGATCCTCTCCCAGTCTCTCTGCCTGATTCTTTCCCAGTCTCTCTCCTGATCACATTCCCAGTCTGCTCCTGATCCTTTCCCAGTCTCTCTACTGATCACATTCCCAGTCTCTCTCCTGATCACATTCACAGTCTGCTCCTCATCCTCTCCCAGTCTCTCTCCTGATCCTTTCCCAGTCTCTCTCCTGATCACATTCCCAGTCTCTCTCCTGATCCTCTCCTAGTCTCTCTCCTGATCTATTCCCAGTCTCCCTCCTGATCACATTCCCAGTCTCTTTCCCACTCACATTCCAGTCTCTCTCCTGATCACATTCCCAGTCTGCTCCTGATCCTTTCCCAGTCTCTCTCCTGACCCTTTCCCAGTCTCTCTCCTGATCACATTCCCAGTCTGCTCCTGATCAATTCCCAGTCTCTCTCCTATCCTCTCCCAGTCTCTCTCTTGATCACATTCCCGGTCTGTCTCTTGATCCTTTCCCAGTCTCTCTCCTGATCCTCTCCCGGTCTCTCTCCTGATCACATTCCCAGTCTCTCTCCTGATCATTTCCCAGTCTCTCTCCTGATCACATTCCCAGTATCTCTCCTGATCACATTCCCAGTCTCTCTCCTGATCCCCTCCCAATCTCTCTCCTGATCACATTCCCAACCTCTCTACCGATCACATTCCCAGTCTCTCTCCTGATTCATTCCCAGTCTCTCTCCTGATCACATTCCCAGTCTCTCTCCTGATCCTCTCCCAGTCTCTCTCCTGATCACATTCCCAGTCTCTCACCTGGTCACATTCCCAGTCTCTCTCCTGATCCATTCCCAGTCTCTCACCTGATTACATTCCCAGTCTGCTCCTGATCATTTCGCAGTCTCTCTCCTGATCCATTCCCAGTGTCTCTCCAGATCACATTCCCAGTCTCTCCCCTGATCACATTCACAGTCTGCTCCTGATACTGTCCCAGTCTCTCTCCTGATCACATTCCCAGTCTCTCTCCTGATCCTCTCCCAGTCTCTCTCCTGATCCATTCCCAGTCTCTCCCCTGATCACATTCCCAGTCTCTTTCCTGATCACATTCCAGTCTCTCTCCTGATCTCATTTCCTGTCTGCTCCTGATCTTTTCCCAGTCTCTGTCCTGATTCTTTCCCAGTCTCTCTCCTGATCACATTCCCAGTCTGCTCCTGATCCTTTCCCAGTCTCTCTCCTATCCTCTCCCAGTCTCTCTCCTGATCACATTCCCAGTCTGTCTCTTGATCCTTTCCCAGTCTCTCTCCTGATCCTCTCCCAGTCTCTCTCCTGATCACATTCCCTGTCTCTCTCCTGATCGTTTCCCAGTCTCTCTCCTGATCACATTCCCAGTCTCTCTCCTGATTCATTCCCAGTCTCTCTCCTGATCACATTCCCAGTCTCTCACCTGGTCACATTCCCAGTCTCTCTCCTGATCCATTCCCAGTCTTTCCCCTGATCACATTCCCAGTCTCTTTCCTGATCACATTCCAGTCTCTCTCCTGATCTCATTCCCAGTCTGCTCCTGATCTTTTCCCAGTCTCGTTCCTGATCCTTTCCCAGTCTCTCTCCTGATCACATTCCCAGTCTGCTCCTGATCCTTTCCCAGTATCTCTACTATCCTCTCCCAGTCTCTCTCCTGATCACATTCCCAGTCTGTCTCTTGATTCTGTCCCAGTCTCTCTCCTGATCCTCTCCCAGTCTCTCTCCTGATCACATTCCCTGTCTCTCTCGTGATCGTTTCCCAGTCTCTCTCCTGATCACATTCCCAGTCTCTCTCCTGATCACATTCCCAGTCTCTCTCCTGATCACATTCCCAGTCTCTCACCTGGTCACATTCCCAGTCTCTCTCCTGATCCATTTCCAGTCTCTCACCTGATCACATTCCCAGTCTGCTCCTGATCATTTCCCAGTCTCTCTCCTGATCCATTCTCTCCTGATCACATTCCCAGTCTCTCTCCTGATCACATTCACAGTCTGCTCCTGATCCTCTCCCAGTCTCTCTCATAATCCATTCCCAGTCTCTCCCCTGATCACATTCCCAGTCTCTTTACTGATCACATTCCAGTCTCTCTCCTCATCACATTCCCAGTCTGCTCCTAATCTTTTCCCAGTCTCTCTCCAGATCCTTTCCCAGTCTCTCTCCTGATCACATTCCCAGTCTGTCTCTTGATCCTTTCCCAGTCTCTCTCCTGATCCTCTCCCTGTCTCTTGATCCTTTCCCAGTCTCTCTCCTGATCCTCTCACAGTCTCCCTCCTGGTCACATTCCAGTCTCTCTCCTGATCACATTCCCAGTCTTCTCCTGATCCTTTCCCAGTCTCTCTCCTGATCACATTCCCAGTCTGCTCCTGATCCTTTCCAAGTCTCTCTCCTGACCCGTTCTTAGTCTCTCTCCTGATCACATTCCCAGTCTGCTCCGGATCCTTTCCCAGTCTCTCTCCTGATCCTCGCCCAGTCTCTTTCCTGATCCATTCCCAGTCTCTCCCCCGATCACATTCCCAGTCTCTTTCCTGATCACATTCCAGTCTCTCTCCTGATCACATTCCCAGTCTGCTCCTGATCTTTTCCCAGTCTCTCTCCTGATCCTTTCCCAGTCTCCCTCCTGATCACATTCTCAGTCTGCTCCTGATCCTTTCCCAGTCTCTCTCCTATCCTCTCCCAGTCTCTCTCCTGATCACATTCCCAGTCTGTCTCTTGATCCTTTCCCAGTGTCTCTCCTGATCCTCTCCCAGTCTCTCTCCTGATCACATTCCCAGTCTCTCTCCTGATCGTTTCCCAGTCTCTCTCCTGATCACATTCCCAGTCTCTCTCCTGATTCATTCCAAGTCTCTCTCCTGATCACATTCCCAGTCTCTGACCTGGTCATATTCCCAGTCTCTCTCCTGATCCATTCCCAGTCTCTCAACTGATCACATTCCCAGTCTGCTCCTGATAATTTCCCAGTCTCTCTCCTGATCCATTCTCTCCTGATCACATTCCCAGTCTCTCTCCTGATCACATTCACAGTCTGCTTCTGATCCTCTCCCAGTCTCTCTCCTGATCCAATCCCAGTCTCTCCCCTGATCACATTCCCAGTCTCTTTCCTGATCACATTCCAATCTCTCTCCTGATCACATTCCCAGTCTGCTCCTGATCTTTTCCCAGTCTCTCTCCTGATCCTTTCCCAGTCTCTCTCCTGATTACATTCCCAGTCTGTCTCTTGATCCTTTCCCAGTCTCGCTCCTGATCCTCTCCCTGTCTCTTGATCCTTTCCCAGTCTCTCTCCTGATCCTCTCTTAGTCTCTCTCCTGATCACATTCCCAGTCTCTCTCCTGATCACATTCCCAGTCTCTCTCCTGATTCATTCCCAGTCTCTCTCCTGATCACATTCCCAGTCTCTCACCTGGTCACATTCCCAGTCTCTCTCCTGATCCATTCCCAGTCTCTCTCCTATCCTCTCCCAGTCTCTCTCCTGATCACATTCCCAGTCTGTCTCTTGATCCTTTCCCAGTGTCTCTCCTGATCCTCTCCCAGTCTCTCTCCTGATCACATTCCCAGTCACTCTCCTGATCGTTTCCCAGTCTCTCTCCTGATCACATTCCCAGTCTCTCTCCTGATTCATTCCAAGTCTCTCTCCTGATCACATTCCCAGTCTCTCACCTGGTCACATTTCCAGTCTCTCTCATGATCCATTCCCAGTCTCTCAACTGATCACATTCCCAGTCTGCTCCTGATAATTTCCCAGTCTCTCTCCTGATCCATTCTCTCCTAATCACATTCCCAGTCTCTCTCCTGATCACATTCACAGTCTGCTCCTGATCCTCTCCCAGTCTCTCTCCTGATCCATTCCCAGTCTCTCCCCTGATCACATTCCCAGTCTCTTTCCTGATCACATTCCAGTCTCTCTCCTGATCACATTCCCAGTCTGCTCCTGATCTTTTCCCAGTCTCTCACCTGATCCTTTCCCAGTCTCTCTCCTGATCACATTCCCAGTCTGTCTCTTGATCCTTTCCCAGTCTCTCTCCTGATCCTCTCCCTGTCTCTTGATCCTTTCCCAGCCTTTCTCCTGATCCTCTCACAGTCTCCCTCCTGATCACATTCCATTCTCTCTCCTGATCACATTCCCAGTCTTCTCCTGATCTTTTCCCTGTCTCTCTCCTGATCACATTCCCAGTCTGCTCCTGATCCTTTCCAAGTCTCTCTCCTGACCCTTTCTTAGTATCTCTCCTATCACATTCGCAGTCTGCTCCTGATCCTTTCCCAGTCTCTCTCCTATCCTCTCCCAGTCTCTCTCCTGATCACATTCCCAGTCTGTCTCTTGATCCTTTCCCAGTCTCTCTCCTGATCCTCTCCCAGTCTCTCTCCTGATGACATTACCAGTGTCTCTCCTGATCCTTTCCCAGTCTCTCTCCTAATCACATTCCCAGTCTCTCTCCTGATCACATTCCCAGTCTCTCTCCTGATCCTCTCCCAGTCTCTCTCCTGATCACATTCCCAGTCTCTCTCCTGATCACATTCCCAGTCTCTCTCCTGATTCATTCCCAGTCTCCCTCCTGATCACATTCCCAGTCTCTCTCCTGATCCTCTACCAGTCTCTCACCTGATCCTCTCCCAGTCTCTCTCCTGATCACATTCCCAGTCTCTCACCTGGTCACATTACCAGTCTCTCTCCTGATCCATTCCCAGTCTCTCTCCTGATCACATTCCCAGCCTGCCCCTGATCATTTCCCAGTCTCTCTCCTGATCACATTCCCAGTCTCTTTCCTGATCACATTCCCAGTCTCTCTCCTGATCACATTGACAGTCTGCTCCTGATCCTCTTCCAGTCTCTCTCCCGATCACATTCCCAGTCTCTCTCCTGATCCTCTCCCAGTCTCTCACCTGATCCTCTCCCAGTCTATCTTCTGATCAGATTCCCAGTCTCTCACCTGGTCACATTCCCAGTCTCTCTCCTGGTCACATTCCCAGTCTGCTCCTGATCCTTTCCCAGTCTCTCTCCTGATCACATTCCCAGTCTCTCTCCTGATCACATTCACAGTCTGCTCCTCATCCTCTCCCAGTCTCTCTCCTGATCCTCCCCCAGTCTCTCTCCTGATCCTTTCCCAATCTCTCTCCTGATCACATTCCCAGTCTCTCTCCTGATCCTCTCCCAGTCTCTCTCCTGATCTATTCCCAGTCTCCCTCCTGATCACATTCCCAGTCTCTTTCCCAATCACATTCCAGTCTCTCTCCTGATCACATTCGCAGTCTGCTCCTGATCCTTTCCCAGTCTCTCTCCTGACCCTTTCCCAGTCTCTCTCCTGATCACATTCCCAATTTGCTCCTGATCCTTTCCCAGTCTCTCTCCTATCCTCTCCCAGTTTCTCTCCTGATCACATCCCCAGTCTGTCTCTTGATCCTTTCCCAGTCTCTCTCCTGATCCTCTCCCAGTCTCTCTCCTGATCACATTCCCTGTCTCTCTCCTGATCGTTTCCCAATCTCTCTCCTGATCACATTCCCAGTCTCTCTCCTGATTCATTACCAGTCTCTCTCCTTATCACATTCCCAGTCTGCCCCTGATCATTTCCCAGTCTCTCTCCTGATCCACTCTCTCCTGATCACATTCCCAGTCTCTCTCCTGATCACATTCACAGTCTGCTCCTGATCCTCTCCCAGTCTCTCTCCTGATCCAATCCCAGTCTCTCCCCTGATCACATTCCCAGTCTCTTTCCTGATCACATTCCAGTCTCTCTCCTGATCACATTCCCAGTCTGCTCCTGATCTTTTCCCAGTCTCTCTCCTGATACTTTCCCAGTCTCGCTCCTGATCACATTCCCAGTCTGTCTCTTGATCCTTTCCCAGTCTCTCTCCTGATCCTCTCCCTGTCTCTTGATCCTTTCCCAGTCTCTCTCCTGATCCTCTCTTAGTCTCTCTCCTGATCACATTCCCAGTCTCTCTCCTGATCACATTCCCAGTCTCTCTCCTGATCCTTTCCCAGTCTCTCTCCTGATCCATTCCCAGTCTCTCACCTGATCACATTCCCAGTCTGCTCCTGATCATTTCCCAGTCTCTCTCCTGATCCATTCTCTCCTGATCACATTCCCAGTCTCTCTCCTGAACACATTCACAGTCTGCTCCTGATCCTTTCCCAGTCTCTCACCTGATGCTCTCCCATTCTCTCTCCTGATCCATTCCCAGTTTCTCCCCGATCACATTCGCAGTCTCTTTCCTGATCACATTCCAGTCTCTCTCCTGATCACATTCCCAGTCTGCTCCTGATCTTTTCCCAGTCTCTCTCCTGATACTTTCCCAGTCTCGCTCCTGATCACATTCCCAGTCTGTCTCTTGATCCTTTCCCAGTCTCTCTCCTGATCCTCTCCCTGTCTCTTGATCCTTTCCCAGTCTCTCTCCTGATCCTCTCTTAGTCTCTCTCCTGATCACATTCCCAGTCTCTCTCCTGATCACATTCCCAGTCTCTCTCCTGATCCTTTCCCAGTCTCTCTCCTGATCCATTCCCAGTCTCTCACCTGATCACATTCCCAGTCTGCTCCTGATCATTTCCCAGTCTCTCTCCTGATCCATTCTCTCCTGATCACATTCCCAGTCTCTCTCCTGAACACATTCACAGTCTGCTCCTGATCCTTTCCCAGTCTCTCTCCTGATCCTCTCCCTGTCTCTTGATCCTTTCCCAGTCTCTCACCTGATGCTCTCCCATTCTCTCTCCTGATCCATTCCCAGTTTCTCCCCTGATCACATTCGCAGTCTCTTTACTGATCACATTCCAGTCTCTCTCCTGATCACATTCCTAGTCTGCTCCTGATCTTTTCCCAGTCTCTCTCCTGATCCTTTCCCAGTCTCTCTCCTGTTCACATTCCAAGTCTGTCTCTTGATCCTTTCCCAGTCTCTCTCCTGATCCTCTCCCTGTCTCTTGATCCTTTCCTAGTCTCTCTCCTGATCCTCTCACAGTCTCCCTCCTGATCACATTCCAGTCTCTCTCCTGATCACATTCCCAGTCTTCTCCTGATCTTTTCCCAGTCTCTCTCCTGATCACATTCCCAGTCTGCTCCTGATCCTTTCCAAGTCTCTCTCCTGACCCTTTCTTAGCCTCTCTCCTGATCACATTCCCAGTCTGCTCCTGATCCTTTCCCAGTCTCTCTCCCGATCCTCTCCCAGTCTCTCTCCTGATCCATTCCCAGTCTCTCCCCTGATCACATTCCCAGTCTCTTTCCTGATCACATTCCAGTCTCTCTCCTGATCACATTCCCAGTCTGCTCCTGATCTTTTCCCAGTCTCTCTCCTGATCCTTTCCCAGTCTCTCTCCTGATCACATTCCCAGTCTGCTCCTGATCCTTTCCCAGTCTCTCTCCTATCCTCTCCCAGTCTCTCTCCTGATCACATTCCCAGTCTGTCTCTTGATCCTTTCCCAGTCTCTCTCCTGATCCTCTCCCAGTCTCTCTCCTGATCACATTCCCAGTCTCTCTCCTGATCGTTTCCCAGTCTCTCTCCTGATCACATTCCCAGTCTCTCTCCTGATTCATTCCAAGTCTCTCTCCTGATCACATTCCCAGTCTCTCACCTGGTCACATTCCCAGTCTCTCTCCTGATCCATTCCCTGTCTCTCACCTGATCACATTCCCAGTCTGCTCCTGATCATTTCCCAGTCTCTCTCCTGATCCAATCTCTCCTGATCACATTCCCAGTCTCTCTCCTGATCACATTCACAGTCTGCTCCTCATCCTCTCCCAGTCTCTCTCCTGATCAAATCCCAGTCTCTCCCCTGATCACATTCCCAGTCTCTTTCCTGATCACATTCCAGTCTCTCTCCTGATCACATTCCCAGTCTGCTCCTGATCTTTTCCCAGTCTCTCTCCTGATCCTTTCCCAGTCTCTCTTCTGATCACATTCCCAGTCTGTCTCTTGATCCTTTCCCAGTCTCTCTCCTGATCCTCTCCCTGTCTCTTGATCCTTTCCCAGTCTCTCTCCTGATCCTCTCTTAGTCTCTCTCCTGATCACATTCCCAGTCTCTCTCCTGATCACTTTCACAGTCTCTCTCCTGATTCATTCCCAGTCTCTCTCCTGATCACATTCCCAGTCTCTCACCTGGTCACATTCCCAGTCTCTCACCTGATCACATTCCCAGTCTGCTCCTGATCATTTCCCAGTCTCTCTCCTGATCCATTCTCTCCTGATCACATTCCCAGTCTCTCACCTGATAACATTCACAGCCTGCTCCTGATCCTCTCCCAGTCTCTCTCCTGATCCATTCCCATTCTTCCCCTGATCACATTCCCAGTCTCTTTCCTGATCACATTCCAGTCTCTCTCCTGATCAAATTCCCTGTCTGCTCCTGATCTTTTCCCAGTCTATCTCCTGATCCTTTCCCAGTCTCTCTCCTGATCACATTCCCAGTCTGTCTCTTGATACTTTCCCAGTCTCTCTCCTGATCCTCTCCCTGTCTCTTGATCCTTTCCCAGTCTCTCTCCTGATCCTCTCACAGTCTCCCTCCTGATCACATTCCAATCTCTCTCCTGATCACATTCCCAGTCTTCTCCTGGTCTTTTCCCAGTCTCTCTCCTGATCACATTCCCAGTCTGCTCCTGATCCTTTCCAAGTCTCTCTCCTGACCCTTTATTAGTCTCTTTCCTGATCACATTCCCAGTCTGCTCCCGATCCTTTCCCAGTCTCTCTCCTATCCTCTCCCAGTCTCTCTCCTGATCACATTCCCAGCCTGTCTCTTGATCCTTTCCCAGTCTCTCTCCTGATCCTCTCCCAGTCTCTCTCCTGATCCTTTCCCAGTCTCTCTCCTGATCACATTCCCAGTCTCTCTCCTGATCACATTCCCAGTCTCTCTCCTGATCCTCTCCCAGTCTCTCTCCTGATCACATTCCCAGTCTCTGTCCTGATCACATTCCCAGTCTCTCTCCTGATTCATTCCCAGTCTCTCTCCTGATCACATTCCCAGTCTCTCTCCTGATCCTCTCCCAGTCTCTCACCTGATCCTCTCCCAGTCTCTCTCCTGATCACATTCCCACTCTCTCACCTGGTCACATTCCCAGTCTCTCTCCTGATCACATTCCCAGTCTCTCACCTGATAACATTCACAGCCTGCTCCTGATCCTCTCCCAGTCTCTCTCCTGATCACATTCCCAGTCTCTTTCCTGATCACATTCACAGTCTCTCTCCTGATCACATTCACAGTCTGCTCCTGATCCTCTTCCAGTCTCTCTCCCGATCACATTCCCAGTCTCTCTCCTGATCCTCTCCCAGTCTCTCACCTGATCCTCTCCCAGTCTATCTCCTGATCACATTCCCAGTCTCTCACCTGGTCACATTCCCGGTCTCCCTCCTGGTCACATTCCCAGTCTCTCTCCTGATTCATTCCCAGTCTCTCTCCTGATCACATTCCCAGTCTCTCTCCTGATCCTCTCCCAGTCTCTCACCTGATCCTCTCCCAGTCTCTCTCCTGATCACATTCCCACTCTCTCACCTGGTCACATTCCCAGTCTCTCTCCTGATCCATTCCCAGTCTCTCTCCTGATCACATTCCCAGCCTGCTCCTGATCATTTCCCAGTCTCTCTCCTGATCACATTCGCAGTCTCTTTCCTGATCACATTCCCAGTCTCTCTCCTGATCACATTCACAGTCTGCTCCTGATCCTCTTCCAGTCTCTCTCCCGATCACATTCCCAGTCTCTCTCCTGATCCTCTCCCAGTCTCTCACCTGATCCTCTCCCAGTCTATCTCCTGATCACATTCCCAGTCTCTCACCTGGTCACATTCCCAGTCTCTGTCCTGATCACATTCCCAGTCTCTCTCCTGATTCATTCCCAGTCTCTCTCCTGATCACATTCCCAGTCTCTCTCCTGATCCTCTCCCAGTCTCTCACCTGATCCTCTCCCAGTCTCTCTCCTGATCACATTCCCACTCTCTCACCTGGTCACATTCCCAGTCTCTCTCCTGATCCATTCCCAGTCTCTCTCCTGATCACATTCCCGGTCTCCCTCATGGTCACATTCCCAGTCTGTTCCTGATCCTTTCCCAGTCTCTCTCCTGATCACATTCCCAGTCTCTCTCCTGATCACATTCACAGTCTGCTCCTCATCCTCTCCCAGTCTCTCTCCTGATCCTCCCCCAGTCTCTCTCCTGATCCTTTCCCAGTCTCTCTCCTGATCACATTCCCAGTCTCTCTCCTGATCCTCTCCCAGTCTCTCTCCTGATCTATTCCCAGTCTCCCTCCTGATCACATTCCCAATCTCTTTCCCAATTACATTCCAGTCTCTCTCCTGATCACATTCCCAGTCTGCTCCTGATCCTTTCCCAGTCTCTCTCCTGACCCTTTCCCAGTCTCTCTCCTGATCACATTCCCAGTCTGCTCCTGATCCTTTCCCAGTCTCTCTCCTATCCTCTCCCAGTCTCTCTCTTGATCACATTCCCGGTCTGTCTCTTGATCCTTTCCCAGTCTCTCTCCTGATCCTCTCCCAGTCTCTAGCCTGATCACATTTCCAGTCTCTCTCCTGATCCTTTCCCAGTCTCTCTCCTGATCACATTCCCAGTCTCTCTCCTGATCACATTCCCAGTCTATCTCCTGATCCTCTCGCAATCTCTCTCCTGATCACATTCCCAGTCTCTCTCCTGATCACATTCCCAGTCTCTCTCCTGATTCATTCCCAGTCTCTCTCCTGATCACATTCCCAGTCTGTCTTTTGATCCTTTCCCAGTCTCTCTCCTGATCCTCTCCCAGTCTCTCTCCTGAGCACATTCCCAGTCTGCTCCTGATCCTTTCTCAGTCTCTCTCCTATCCTCTCCCAGTCTCTCTCCTGATCACATTCCCAGTCTGTCTCTTGATCCTTTCCCAGTCTCTCTCCTGATCCTCTCCCAGTCTCTCTCCTGATCACATTCCCAGTCTCTCTCCTGATCCTTTCCCAGTCTCTCTCCTGATCACATTCCCAGTCTCTCTCCTGATCCTCTCTTATTCCCTCTCCTGACCACATTCCCAGTCTTTCTCCTGATCACAATCCCAGTCTCTCTCCTGATTCATTCCCAGTCTCTCTCCTGATCACATTCCGAGTCTCTCACCTGGTCACATTCCCAGTCGCTCTCCTGATTCATTCCCAATCTCACACCTGATCACATTCCCAGTCTCCCTCCTGATCCTTTCCCAGTCTCTCTCCTGATCACATTCCCAGTCTCTCTCCTGATCCTCTCTTAGTCCCTCTCCTGATCACATTCCCAGTCTTTCTCCTGATCACAATCCCAGTCTCTCTCCTGATTCATTCCCAGTCTCTCTCCTGATCACATTCCGAGTCTCTCACCTGGTCACATTCCCAGTCTCTCTCCTGATCACATTCCCAGTCTGTCTCTTGATCCTTTCCCAGTCTCTCTCCTGATCAAATTCCCAGTCTCTCTCCTGATCCTCTCCCAGTCTCTCTCCTGATCACATTGCCAGTCTCTCTCCTGATTCATTCCCAGTCTCTCTCCTGATCACATTCCCAGTCTCTCACCTGATCCTCTCCCAGTCTCTCTCCTGATCACATTCTCAGTCTCTCACCTGGTCACATTCCCAGTCTCTCTCCTGATCCTCTCCCAGTCTCTCTCCTGAGCACATTCCCAGTCTGCTCCTGATCCTTTCTCAGTCTCTCTCCTATCCTCTCCCAGTCTCTCTCCTGATCACATTCCCAGTCTGTCTCTTGATCCTTTCCCAGTCTCTCTCCTGATCCTCTCCCAGTCTCTCTCCTGATCACATTCCCAGTCTCTCTCTTGATCCTTTCCCAGTCTCTCTCCTGATCACATTCCCAGTCTCTCTCCTGATCCTCTCTTAGTCCCTCTCCTGCTCACATTCCCAGTCTTTCTCCTGATCACAATCCCAGTCTCTCTCCTGATTCATTCCCAGTCTCTCTCCTGATCACATTCCGAGTCTCTCACCTGGTCACATTCCCAGTCTCTCTCCTGATTCATTCCCAATCTCACACCTGATCACATTCCCAGTCTCTCTCCTGATCCTTTCCCAGTCTCTCTCCTGATCACATTCCCAGTCTCTCTCCTGATCCTCTCTTAGACCCTCTCCTGATCACATTCCCAGTCTTTCTCCTGATCACAATCCCAGTCTCTCTCCTGATTCATTCCCAGTCTCTCTCCTGATCACATTCCGAGTCTCTCACCTGGTCACATTCCCAGTCTCTCTCCTGATCACATTCCCAGTCTGTCTCTTGATCCTTTCCCAGTCTCTCTCCTGATCAAATTCCCAGTCTCTCTCCTGATCCTCTCCCAGTCTCTCTCCTGATCACATTGCCAGTCTCTCTCCTGATTCATTCCCAGTCTCTCTCCTGATCACATTCCCAGTCTCTCACCTGATCCTCTCCCAGTCTCTCTCCTGATCACATTCTCAGTCTCTCACCTGGTCACATTCCCAGTCTCTCTCATGATCCATTCCCAGTCTCACTCCTGATCACATTCCTAGCCTGCTCCTGATCATTTCCCAGTCTCTCTCCTGATCACATTCCCAGTGTCTCTCCTGATCACATTCCCAGTCTCTCTCCTGATCACATTCACAGTCTGCTCCTCATCCTCTTCCTGTCTCTCTCCCGATCACATTCCCAGTCTCTCTCCTGATTCTCCATCAGTCTCTCACCTGATCCTCTCCCAGTCTCTTTCCTGATGACATTCCCAGTTTCTCACCTGGTCACATTCCCAGTCTCTCTCCTGATCACATTCCCAGTCTGCTCCTGATCCTTTCCCAGTCTCTCTCCTGATCACATTCACAGTCTGCTCCTCATCCTCTCCCAGTCTCTCTCCTGATCCTCCCCCAGTCTCTCTCCTGATCCTTTCCCAGTCTCTCTCCTGATCACATTCCCAGTCTCTCTCCTGATCCTCTCCCAGTCTCTCTCCTGATCTATTCCCAGTCTCCCTCCTGATCACATTCCCAGTCTCTATCCCAATCACATTCCAGTCTCTCTCCTGATCACATTCCCAGTCTGCTCCTGATCCTTTCCCAGTCTCTCTCCTGATCCTATCCCAGTCTCTCTCCTGATCACATTCCCAGTCTCTCTGCTGATCCTTTCCCAGTCTCTCTTCTCATCACATTCCCAGTCTCTCTCCTGATCACATTTCCAGTCTCTCTCCTGATCCTCTCCCAATCTCTCTCCTGATCACATTCCCAGTCTCTCTCCTGATCACATTCCCAGTCTCTCTCCTGATTCATTCCCAGTCTCTCTCCTGATCACATTCCCTGTCTCTCTCCTGATCCTCTCCCAGTCTCTCTCCTGATCACATTCCCAGTCTCTCACCTGGTCAAATTCCCAGTCTCTCTCCTGATCCATTCCCAGTCTCTCACCTGAACACATTCCCAGTCTGCTCCTGATCATTTGCCACTCTCTCTCCTGATCACATTCCCAGTCTCTCTCCTGATCACATTCACAGTCTGCTCCTGATCCTCTCCCAGTCTCTCTCCTGATCACATTCCCAGTCTCTCTCCTGATCCTCTCCCAGTCTCTCTCCTGATCCATTCCCAGTCTCTTCCCTGATCACATTCCCAGTCTCTTTCCTGATCACATTCCAGTCTCTCTCCTGATCACATTCCCAGTCTGCTCCTGATCTTTTTCCAGTCTCTCTCCTGATCCTTTCCCAGTCTCTCTCCTGATCACATTCCCAGCCTATCTCTTGATCCTTTCCCAGTCTCTCTCCTGATCCTCTCCCAGTCTCTCTCCTGATCAGATTCCCAGTCTGTCTCTTGATCCTTTCCGAGTCTCTCTCCTGATCCTCTCCCAGTCTCTCTCCTGATCACATTCCCAGTCTGCTCCAGATCCTTTCCCAGTCTCTCTCCTGATCCTCTCCCAGTCTCTCTCCTGATCACATTCCCAGTCTCTCTCTTGATCCTTTCCCAGTCTCTCTCCTGATCACATTCCCAGTCTCTCTCCTGATCACATTCCCAGTCTCTCTCCTGATTCATTCCCAGTCTCTCTCCTGATCACATTCCCAGTCTCTCACCTGGTCACATTCCCAGTCCCTCTCCTGTTACATTCCCAGTCTCTCACCTGATCACATTACCAGTCTGCTCCTGATCATTTCCCAGTCTCTCTCCTGATCCATTCTCCCCTGATCACATTCCCAGTCTCTCTCCTGATCAGATTCACAGTCTGCTCCTGATCCTCTCCCAGTCTCTCTCCTGATCCATTCCGAGTCTCTCCCCTGATCACATTCCCAGTCTGCTCCTCATCCTCTCCCAGTCTCTCTCCTGATCCTCCCCCAGTCTCTCTCCTGATCCTTTCCCAGTCTCTCTCCTGATCACATTCCCAGTCTCTCTTCTGATCCTCTCCCAGTCTCTCTCCTGATCTATTCCGAGTCTCCCTCCTGATCATATTCCCAGTCTCTATCCCAATCACATTCCAGTCTCTCACCTGATAACATTCACAGCCTGCTCCTGATCCTCTCCCAGTCTCTCTCCTGATCCATTCCCATTCTTCCCCTGATCACATTCCCAGTCTCTTTCCTGATCACATTCCAGTCTCTCTCCTGATCAAATTCCCTGTCTGCTCCTGATCTTTTCCCAGTCTATCTCCTGATCCTTTCCCAGTCTCTCTCCTGATCACATTCCCAGTCTGTCTCTTGATACTTTCCCAGTCTCTCTCCTGATCCTCTCCCTGTCTCTTGATCCTTTCCCAGTCTCTCTCCTGATCCTCTCACAGTCTCCCTCCTGATCACATTCCAATCTCTCTCCTGATCACATTCCCAGTCTTCTCCTGGTCTTTTCCCAGTCTCTCTCCTGATCACATTCCCAGTCTGCTCCTGATCCTTTCCAAGTCTCTCTCCTGACCCTTTATTAGTCTCTTTCCTGATCACATTCCCAGTCTGCTCCCGATCCTTTCCCAGTCTCTCTCCTATCCTCTCCCAGTCTCTCTCCTGATCACATTCCCAGCCTGTCTCTTGATCCTTTCCCAGTCTCTCTCCTGATCCTCTCCCAGTCTCTCTCCTGATCCTTTCCCAGTCTCTCTCCTGATCACATTCCCAGTCTCTCTCCTGATCACATTCCCAGTCTCTCTCCTGATCCTCTCCCAGTCTCTCTCCTGATCACATTCCCAGTCTCTGTCCTGATCACATTCCCAGTCTCTCTCCTGATTCATTCCCAGTCTCTCTCCTGATCACATTCCCAGTCTCTCTCCTGATCCTCTCCCAGTCTCTCACCTGATCCTCTCCCAGTCTCTCTCCTGATCACATTCCCACTCTCTCACCTGGTCACATTCCCAGTCTCTCTCCTGATCACATTCCCAGTCTCTCACCTGATAACATTCACAGCCTGCTCCTGATCCTCTCCCAGTCTCTCTCCTGATCACATTCCCAGTCTCTTTCCTGATCACATTCACAGTCTCTCTCCTGATCACATTCACAGTCTGCTCCTGATCCTCTTCCAGTCTCTCTCCCGATCACATTCCCAGTCTCTCTCCTGATCCTCTCCCAGTCTCTCACCTGATCCTCTCCCAGTCTATCTCCTGATCACATTCCCAGTCTCTCACCTGGTCACATTCCCGGTCTCCCTCCTGGTCACATTCCCAGTCTCTCTCCTGATTCATTCCCAGTCTCTCTCCTGATCACATTCCCAGTCTCTCTCCTGATCCTCTCCCAGTCTCTCACCTGATCCTCTCCCAGTCTCTCTCCTGATCACATTCCCACTCTCTCACCTGGTCACATTCCCAGTCTCTCTCCTGATCCATTCCCAGTCTCTCTCCTGATCACATTCCCAGCCTGCTCCTGATCATTTCCCAGTCTCTCTCCTGATCACATTCGCAGTCTCTTTCCTGATCACATTCCCAGTCTCTCTCCTGATCACATTCACAGTCTGCTCCTGATCCTCTTCCAGTCTCTCTCCCGATCACATTCCCAGTCTCTCTCCTGATCCTCTCCCAGTCTCTCACCTGATCCTCTCCCAGTCTATCTCCTGATCACATTCCCAGTCTCTCACCTGGTCACATTCCCAGTCTCTGTCCTGATCACATTCCCAGTCTCTCTCCTGATTCATTCCCAGTCTCTCTCCTGATCACATTCCCAGTCTCTCTCCTGATCCTCTCCCAGTCTCTCACCTGATCCTCTCCCAGTCTCTCTCCTGATCACATTCCCACTCTCTCACCTGGTCACATTCCCAGTCTCTCTCCTGATCCATTCCCAGTCTCTGTCCTGATCACATTCCCGGTCTCCCTCATGGTCACATTCCCAGTCTGTTCCTGATCCTTTCCCAGTCTCTCTCCTGATCACATTCCCAGTCTCTCTCCTGATCACATTCACAGTCTGCTCCTCATCCTCTCCCAGTCTCTCTCCTGATCCTCCCCCAGTCTCTCTCCTGATCCTTTCCCAGTCTCTCTCCTGATCACATTCCCAGTCTCTCTCCTGATCCTCTCCCAGTCTCTCTCCTGATCTATTCCCAGTCTCCCTCCTGATCACATTCCCAATCTCTTTCCCAATTACATTCCAGTCTCTCTCCTGATCACATTCCCAGTCTGCTCCTGATCCTTTCCCAGTCTCTCTCCTGACCCTTTCCCAGTCTCTCTCCTGATCACATTCCCAGTCTGCTCCTGATCCTTTCCCAGTCTCTCTCCTATCCTCTCCCAGTCTCTCTCTTGATCACATTCCCGGTCTGTCTCTTGATCCTTTCCCAGTCTCTCTCCTGATCCTCTCCCAGTCTCTAGCCTGATCACATTTCCAGTCTCTCTCCTGATCCTTTCCCAGTCTCTCTCCTGATCACATTCCCAGTCTCTCTCCTGATCACATTCCCAGTCTATCTCCTGATCCTCTCGCAATCTCTCTCCTGATCACATTCCCAGTCTCTCTCCTGATCACATTCCCAGTCTCTCTCCTGATTCATTCCCAGTCTCTCTCCTGATCACATTCCCAGTCTGTCTTTTGATCCTTTCCCAGTCTCTCTCCTGATCCTCTCCCAGTCTCTCTCCTGAGCACATTCCCAGTCTGCTCCTGATCCTTTCTCAGTCTCTCTCCTATCCTCTCCCAGTCTCTCTCCTGATCACATTCCCAGTCTGTCTCTTGATCCTTTCCCAGTCTCTCTCCTGATCCTCTCCCAGTCTCTCTCCTGATCACATTCCCAGTCTCTCTCCTGATCCTTTCCCAGTCTCTCTCCTGATCACATTCCCAGTCTCTCTCCTGATCCTCTCTTATTCCCTCTCCTGACCACATTCCCAGTCTTTCTCCTGATCACAATCCCAGTCTCTCTCCTGATTCATTCCCAGTCTCTCTCCTGATCACATTCCGAGTCTCTCACCTGGTCACATTCCCAGTCGCTCTCCTGATTCATTCCCAATCTCACACCTGATCACATTCCCAGTCTCCCTCCTGATCCTTTCCCAGTCTCTCTCCTGATCACATTCCCAGTCTCTCTCCTGATCCTCTCTTAGTCCCTCTCCTGATCACATTCCCAGTCTTTCTCCTGATCACAATCCCAGTCTCTCTCCTGATTCATTCCCAGTCTCTCTCCTGATCACATTCCGAGTCTCTCACCTGGTCACATTCCCAGTCTCTCTCCTGATCACATTCCCAGTCTGTCTCTTGATCCTTTCCCAGTCTCTCTCCTGATCAAATTCCCAGTCTCTCTCCTGATCCTCTCCCAGTCTCTCTCCTGATCACATTGCCAGTCTCTCTCCTGATTCATTCCCAGTCTCTCTCCTGATCACATTCCCAGTCTCTCACCTGATCCTCTCCCAGTCTCTCTCCTGATCACATTCTCAGTCTCTCACCTGGTCACATTCCCAGTCTCTCTCCTGATCCTCTCCCAGTCTCTCTCCTGAGCACATTCCCAGTCTGCTCCTGATCCTTTCTCAGTCTCTCTCCTATCCTCTCCCAGTCTCTCTCCTGATCACATTCCCAGTCTGTCTCTTGATCCTTTCCCAGTCTCTCTCCTGATCCTCTCCCAGTCTCTCTCCTGATCACATTCCCAGTCTCTCTCTTGATCCTTTCCCAGTCTCTCTCCTGATCACATTCCCAGTCTCTCTCCTGATCCTCTCTTAGTCCCTCTCCTGCTCACATTCCCAGTCTTTCTCCTGATCACAATCCCAGTCTCTCTCCTGATTCATTCCCAGTCTCTCTCCTGATCACATTCCGAGTCTCTCACCTGGTCACATTCCCAGTCTCTCTCCTGATTCATTCCCAATCTCACACCTGATCACATTCCCAGTCTCTCTCCTGATCCTTTCCCAGTCTCTCTCCTGATCACATTCCCAGTCTCTCTCCTGATCCTCTCTTAGACCCTCTCCTGATCACATTCCCAGTCTTTCTCCTGATCACAATCCCAGTCTCTCTCCTGATTCATTCCCAGTCTCTCTCCTGATCACATTCCGAGTCTCTCACCTGGTCACATTCCCAGTCTCTCTCCTGATCACATTCCCAGTCTGTCTCTTGATCCTTTCCCAGTCTCTCTCCTGATCAAATTCCCAGTCTCTCTCCTGATCCTCTCCCAGTCTCTCTCCTGATCACATTGCCAGTCTCTCTCCTGATTCATTCCCAGTCTCTCTCCTGATCACATTCCCAGTCTCTCACCTGATCCTCTCCCAGTCTCTCTCCTGATCACATTCTCAGTCTCTCACCTGGTCACATTCCCAGTCTCTCTCATGATCCATTCCCAGTCTCACTCCTGATCACATTCCTAGCCTGCTCCTGATCATTTCCCAGTCTCTCTCCTGATCACATTCCCAGTGTCTCTCCTGATCACATTCCCAGTCTCTCTCCTGATCACATTCACAGTCTGCTCCTCATCCTCTTCCTGTCTCTCTCCCGATCACATTCCCAGTCTCTCTCCTGATTCTCCATCAGTCTCTCACCTGATCCTCTCCCAGTCTCTTTCCTGATGACATTCCCAGTTTCTCACCTGGTCACATTCCCAGTCTCTCTCCTGATCACATTCCCAGTCTGCTCCTGATCCTTTCCCAGTCTCTCTCCTGATCACATTCACAGTCTGCTCCTCATCCTCTCCCAGTCTCTCTCCTGATCCTCCCCCAGTCTCTCTCCTGATCCTTTCCCAGTCTCTCTCCTGATCACATTCCCAGTCTCTCTCCTGATCCTCTCCCAGTCTCTCTCCTGATCTATTCCCAGTCTCCCTCCTGATCACATTCCCAGTCTCTATCCCAATCACATTCCAGTCTCTCTCCTGATCACATTCCCAGTCTGCTCCTGATCCTTTCCCAGTCTCTCTCCTGATCCTATCCCAGTCTCTCTCCTGATCACATTCCCAGTCTCTCTGCTGATCCTTTCCCAGTCTCTCTTCTCATCACATTCCCAGTCTCTCTCCTGATCACATTTCCAGTCTCTCTCCTGATCCTCTCCCAATCTCTCTCCTGATCACATTCCCAGTCTCTCTCCTGATCACATTCCCAGTCTCTCTCCTGATTCATTCCCAGTCTCTCTCCTGATCACATTCCCTGTCTCTCTCCTGATCCTCTCCCAGTCTCTCTCCTGATCACATTCCCAGTCTCTCACCTGGTCAAATTCCCAGTCTCTCTCCTGATCCATTCCCAGTCTCTCACCTGAACACATTCCCAGTCTGCTCCTGATCATTTGCCACTCTCTCTCCTGATCACATTCCCAGTCTCTCTCCTGATCACATTCACAGTCTGCTCCTGATCCTCTCCCAGTCTCTCTCCTGATCACATTCCCAGTCTCTCTCCTGATCCTCTCCCAGTCTCTCTCCTGATCCATTCCCAGTCTCTTCCCTGATCACATTCCCAGTCTCTTTCCTGATCACATTCCAGTCTCTCTCCTGATCACATTCCCAGTCTGCTCCTGATCTTTTTCCAGTCTCTCTCCTGATCCTTTCCCAGTCTCTCTCCTGATCACATTCCCAGCCTATCTCTTGATCCTTTCCCAGTCTCTCTCCTGATCCTCTCCCAGTCTCTCTCCTGATCAGATTCCCAGTCTGTCTCTTGATCCTTTCCGAGTCTCTCTCCTGATCCTCTCCCAGTCTCTCTCCTGATCACATTCCCAGTCTGCTCCAGATCCTTTCCCAGTCTCTCTCCTGATCCTCTCCCAGTCTCTCTCTTGATCACATTCCCAGTCTCTCTCTTGATCCTTTCCCAGTCTCTCTCCTGATCACATTCCCAGTCTCTCTCCTGATCACATTCCCAGTCTCTCTCCTGATTCATTCCCAGTCTCTCTCCTGATCACATTCCCAGTCTCTCACCTGGTCACATTCCCAGTCCCTCTCCTGTTACATTCCCAGTCTCTCACCTGATCACATTACCAGTCTGCTCCTGATCATTTCCCAGTCTCTCTCCTGATCCATTCTCCCCTGATCACATTCCCAGTCTCTCTCCTGATCAGATTCACAGTCTGCTCCTGATCCTCTCCCAGTCTCTCTCCTGATCCATTCCGAGTCTCTCCCCTGATCACATTCCCAGTCTGCTCCTCATCCTCTCCCAGTCTCTCTCCTGATCCTCCCCCAGTCTCTCTCCTGATCCTTTCCCAGTCTC
Source organism: Scyliorhinus torazame (assembly GCF_047496885.1). Taxonomy (NCBI): domain Eukaryota; kingdom Metazoa; phylum Chordata; class Chondrichthyes; order Carcharhiniformes; family Scyliorhinidae; genus Scyliorhinus; species Scyliorhinus torazame. The sequence continues at coordinate 36,763 of NW_027308361.1, read as the reverse complement.
TCTCCTGATCACATTCCCAGTCTCTCTTCTGATCCTCTCCCAGTCTCTCTCCTGATCTATTCCGAGTCTCCCTCCTGATCATATTCCCAGTCTCTATCCCAATCACATTCCAGTCTCTCTCCTGATCACATTCCCAGTCTGCTCCTGATCCTTTCCCAGTCTCTCTCCTGACCCTTTCCCAGTCTCTCTCCTGATCACATTCCCAGTCTGCTCCTGATCCTTTCCCACTCTCTCTCCTATCCTCTCCCAGTCTCTCACTTGATCACATTCCCGGTCTGTCTCTTGATCCTTTCCCAGTCTCTCTCCTGATCCTCTCCCAGTCTCTCTCCTGATCACATTCCCAGTCTCTCTGCTGATCCTTTCCCAGTCTCTCTTCTGATCACATTCCCAGTCTCTCTCCTGATCACATTTCCAGTCTCTCTCCTGATCCTCTCCCAATCTCTCTCCTGATCACATTCCCAGTCTCTCTCCTGATCACATTCCCAGTCTCTCTCCTGATTCATTCCCGGTCTCTCTCCTGATCACATTCCCTGTCTCTCTCCTGATCGTCTCCCAGTCTCTCTCCTGATCACATTCCCAGTCTCTCACCTGGTCACATTCCCAGTCTCTCTCCTGATCCATTCCCAGTCTCTCACCTGAACACATTCCCAGTCTGCTCCTGATCATTTGCCAGTCTCTCTCCTGATCACATTCCCAGTCTCTCTCCTGATCACATTCCCAGTCTCTCTCCTGATCACATTCCCAGTCTCTCTCCTGATCCTCTCCCAGTCTCTCTCCTGATCCATTCCCAGTCTCTTCCCTGATCACATTCCCAGTCTCTTTCCTGATCACATTCCAGTCTCTCTCCTGATCACATTTCCAGTCTGCTCCTGATCTTTTCCCAGTCTCTCTCCTGATCCTTTCCCAGTCTCTCTCCTGATCACATTCCCAGCCTATCTCTTGATCCTTTCCCAGTCTCTCTCCTGATCCTCTCCCAGTCTCTCTCCTGATCACATTCCCAGTCTGTCTCTTGATCCTTTCCCCGTCTCTCTCCTGATCCTCTCCCAGGCTCTCTCCTGATCACATTCCCAGTCTGCTCCAGATCCTTTCCCAGTCTCTCTCCTGATCCTCTCCCAGTCTCTCTCCTGATCACATTCCCAGTCTCTCTCTTGATCCTTTCCCAGTCTCTCTCCTGATCACATTCTCAGTCTCTCTCCTGATCCTCTCGTAGTCTCTCTCCTGATCACATTCCCAGTCTCTCTCCTGATCACATTCCCAGTCTCTCTCCTGATTCATTCCCAGTCTCTCTCCTGATCACATTCCCAGTCTCTCTCCTGGTCACATTCCCAGTCCCTCTCCTGTTCTATTCCCAGTCTCTCACCTGATCACATTACCAGTCTGCTCCTGATCATTTCCCAGTCTCTCTCCTGATCCATTCTCTCCTGATCACATTCCCAGTCTCTCTCCTGATCAGATTCACAGTCTTCTCCTGATCCTCTCCCAGTCTCTCTCCTGATCCATTCCGAGTCTCTCCCCTGATCACATTCCCAGTCTCTTTCCAGATCACATTCCAGTCTCTCTCCTAATCACATTCCCAGTCTGCTCCTGATCTTTTCCCAGTCTCTCTCCTGATCCTTTCCCAGTCTCTCTCCTGATCACATTCCCAGTCTGTCTCTTGATCCTTTTCCCAGTCTCTCTCCTGATCCTCTCCCAGTCTCTCTCCTGATCACATCCCCAGTCTGTCTCTTGATCCTTTCCCAGTCTCTCTCCTGAACCTCTCACAGTCTCCCTCCTGATCACATTCCAGTCTCTCTCCTGATCACATTACCAGTCTGCTCCTGATCTTTTCCCAGTCTCTCTCCTGACCCTTTCCCAGTCTCTCTCCTGATCACATTCCCAGTCTGCTCCTGAACCTTTCCCAGTCTCTCTCCTATCATCTCCGAGTCTCTCTCCTGATCACATTCCCAGTCTCTCTCCTGATCACATTCCCAGTCTCTCTCCTGATTCATTCCCAGTCTCTCTCCTGATCACATTACCAGTCTGCTCCTGATCCTTTCCCAGTCTCTCTCCTGATCCTCTCCCAGTCTCTCACCTGATCACATTCCCAGTCTCTCTCCTGATCCTTTCCCAGTCTCTCTCCTGATCACATTCCCAGTCTCTCTCCTGATCACATTCCCAGTCTCTCTCCTGATCCTCTCCCAGTCTCTCTCCTGATCACATTCCCAGTCTCTCTCCTGATCACATTCCCAGTCTCTCTCCTGATTCATTCCCAGTCTATATCCTGATCACATTCCCAGTCTCTCTCCTGATCCTCTCCCAGTCTCTCACCTGATCCTCTCCCAGTCTCTCTCCTGATCACATTCCCAGTCTCTCACCTGGTCACATTCCCAGTCTCTCTCCTGATCCATTCCCAGTCTCTCTCCTGATCACATTCCCAGTCTGCTCCTGATCATTTCCCAGTCTCTCTCCTGATCACATTCCCAGTCTCTCTCCTGATCACATTCCAAGTCTCTCTCCTGATCACATTCCAGTCTCTCTCCTGATCACATTCCCAGTCTCTCTCCTGACCCTTTCCCAGTCTCTCTCCTGATCACATTCCCAGTCTGCTCCTGAACCTTTCCCAGTCTCTCTCCTATCCTCTCCGAGTCTCTCTCCTGATCACATTCCCAGTCTCTCTCCTGATCACATTCCCAGTCTCTCTCCTGATTCATTCCCAGTCTCTCTCCTGATCACATTACCAGTCTGCTCCTGATCATTTCCCAGTCTCTCTCCTGATCCATTCTCTCCTGATCACATTCCCAGTCTCTCTCCTGATCAGATTCACAGTCTGCTCCTGATCCTCTCCCAGTCTCTCTCCTGATCCATTCCGAGTCTCTCCCCTGATCACATTCCCAGTCTCTTTCCAGATCACATTCCAGTCTCTCTCCTGATCACATTCCCAGTCTGTTCCTGATCTTTTCCCAGTCTCTCTCCTGATCCTTTCCCAGTCTCTCTCCTGATCACATTCCCAGTCTGTCTCTTGATCCTTTTCCCAGTCTCTCTCCTGATCCTCTCCCAGTCTCTCTCCTGATCACATCCCCAGTCTGTCTCTTGATCCTTCCCAGTCTCTCTCCTGATCCTCTCACAGTCTCCCTCCTGATCACATTCCAGTCTCTCTCCTGATCACATTACCAGTCTGCTCCTGATCTTTTCCCAGTCTCTCTCCTGATCACATTCCCAGTCTGCTCCTGAACCTTTCCCAGTCTCTCTCCTATCCTCTCCGAGTCTCTCTCCTGATCACATTCCCAGTCTCTCTCCTGATCACATTCCCAGTCTCTCTCCTGATTCATTCCCAGTCTCTCTCCTGATCACATTACCAGTCTGCTCCTGATCCTTTCCCAGTCTCTCTCCTGATCCTCTCCCAGTCTCTCTCCTAATCACATTCCCAGTCTCTCTCCTGATCCTTTCCCAGTCTCTCTCCTGATCACATTCCCAGTCTCTCTCCTGATCACATTCCCAGTCTCTCTCCTGATCCTCTCCCAGTCTCTCTCCTGATCACATTCCCAGTCTCTCTCCTGATCACATTCCCAGTCTCTCTCCTGATTCATTCCCAGTCTCTATCCTGATCACATTCCCAGTCTCTCTCCTGATCCTCTCCCAGTCTCTCACCTGATCCTCTCCCAGTCTCTCTCCTGATCACATTCCCAGTCTCTCACCTGGTCACATTCCCAGTCTCTCTCCTGATCCATTCCCAGTCTCTGTCCTGATCACATTCCCATTCTGCTCCTGATCATTTCCCAGTCTCTCTCCTGATCACATTCCAAGTCTCTCTCCTGATCACATTCACAGTCTGCTCCTGATCCTCTTCCAGTCTCTCCCCCGATCACATTCCCAGTCTCTCTCCTGATCTTCTCCCAGTCTCTCACCTGATCCTCTCCCAGTCTCTCTCCTGATCACATTCCCAGTCTATCACCTGGTCATATTCGCAGTTTCTCTCCTGATCCATTCCCAGTCTCTCACCTGATCACATTTCCAGTCTGCTCCTGATCATTTCCCAGTCTCTCTCCTGATCACATTCCAGGTCTCTCTCCTGATCACATTCACAGTCTGCTACTGATCCTCTCCCAGTCTCTCTCCTGATCACATTCCCAGTCTCTCCCGTGATCACATTCCCAGTCTCTTTCCTGATTTTATTCCAGTCTCTCTCCTGATCACATTCCCAGTCTGCTCCTGATCTTTTCCCAGTCTCTCTCCTGATCCTTTCCCAGTCTCTCTCCTGATCATATTCCCAGTCTGTCTCTTGATCCTTTCCCAGTCTCTCTCCTGATCCTCTCGCAGTCTCTCTCCTGATCACATTCCCAGTCTGTCTCTTGATCCTTTCCCAGTCTCTCTCCTGATCCTCTCCCAGTCTCTCTCCTGATCGCATTCCCAGTCTGCTCCTGATCCTTTCCCAGTGTCTATCCTATCCTATCCCAGTCTCTCTCCTGATCACATTCCCAGTCTGTCTCTTGATCCTTTCCCAGTCTCTCTCCTGATACTCTCCCAGTCTCTCTCCTGATCACATTCCCAGTCTCTCTCCTGATCCTTTCCAAGTCTCTCTCCTGATCACATTCCCAGTCTCTCCCCTGATCCTCTCTTAGTCTCTCTCCTGATCACATTCCCAGTCTCTCTCCTGATCACATTCCCAGTCTCTCTCCTGATTCATTCCCAGTCTCTCTCCTGATCACATTCCCAGTCTCTCTCCTGATCCTCTCCCAGTCTCTCTCCTGATCACATTCCCAGTATCGCACCTGGTCACATTCCCAGTCTCTCTCCTGATCCATTCCCAGTCTCTTACCTGATCACATTCCCAGTCTGCTCCTGATCATTTCCCAGTCTCTCTCCTGACCACATTCCCAGTCTCTCTCCTGATCACATTCCCAGTCTCTCTCCTGATCACATTCACAGTCTGCTACTGATCCTCTCCCAGTCTCTCTCCTGATCCCATTCCCACTCTCTACCCTGATCACATTCCCAGTCACTTTCCTGATCACATTCCAGTCTCTCTCCTGATCACATTCCCAGTCTGCTCCTGATCTTTTCCCAGTCACTCTCCTGATCCTTTCCCAGTCTCTCTCCTGATCACATTCCCAGTCTCTCTCCTGATCCTTTCCAAGTCTCTCTCCTGATCACATTCCCAGTCTCTCCCCTGATCCTCTCTTAGTCTCTCTCCTGATCACATTCCCAGTCTCTCTCCTGATCACATTCCCAGTCTCTCTCCTGATTCATTCCCAGTCTCTCTCCTGATCACATTCCCAGTCTCTCTCCTGATCCTCTCCCAGTCTCTCTCCTGATCACATTCCCAGTATCGCACCTGGTCACATTCCCAGTCTCTCTCCTGATCCATTCCCAGTCTCTCACCTGATCACATTCCCAGTCTGCTCCTGATCATTTCCCAGTCTCTCTCCTGACCACATTCCCAGTCTCTCTCCTGATCACATTCCCAGTCTCTCTCCTGATCACATTCACAGTCTGCTACTGATCCTCTCCCAGTCTCTCTCCTGATCATATTCCCAGTCTCTACCCTGATCACATTCCCAGTCACTTTCCTGATCACATTCCAGTCTCTCTCCTGATCACATTCCCAGTCTGCTCCTGATCTTTTCCCAGTCACTCTCCTGATCCTTTCCCAGTTTCTCTCCTGATCACATTCCCAGTCTGTCATTGATCCTTTCCCAGTATCTCTCCTGATCCTTTCCCAGTCTCTCTCCTGATCACATTGCCAGTCTGTCATTGATAATTTCCCAGTCTCTCTCCTGATCCATTCTCTCCTGATCACATTCCCAGTCTCTCTCCTGATCAGATTCACAGTCTGCTCCTGATCCTCTCCCAGTCTCTCTCCTGATCCATTCCCAGTCTCTCCCCTGATCTCATTCCCAGTCTCTTTCCTGATCACATTCCAGTCTCTCTCCTGATCACATTCCCAGTCTGCTCCTGATCTTTTCCCAGTCTCTCTCCAGATCCTTTCCCAGTCTCTCTCCTGATCACATTCCCAGTCTGTCTCTTGATCCTTTTCCCAGTCTCTCTCCTGATCCTCTCCCAGTCTCTCTCCTGATCACATTCCCAGTCTGTCTCTTGATCCTTTCCCAGTCTCTCTCCTGATCCTCTCACAGTCTCCCTCCTGATCACATTCCAGTCTCTCTCCTGATCACATTACCAGTCTGCTCCTGATCTTTTCCCAGTCTCTCTCCTGACCCTTTCCCAGTCTCTCTCCTGATCACATTCCCAGTCTGCTCCTGATCCTTTCCCAGTCTCTCTCCTATCCTCTCCCAGTCTCTCTCCTGATAACATTCCCAGTCTGTCACTTGATCCTTTCCCAGTCTCTCTCCTGATCCTCTCCCAGTCTCTCTCCTGATCCTTTCCCAGTCTCTCTCCTGATCACATTCCCAGTCTCTCTCCTGATCACATTCCCAGTCTGTCTCTTGATCCTTTCCCAGTCTCTCTCCTGATACTCTCCCAGTCTCTCTCCTGATCACATTCCCAGTCTCTCTCCTGATCCTTTCCAAGTCTCTCTCCTGATCACATTCCCAGTCTCTCCCCTGATCCTCTCTTAGTCTCTCTCCTGATCACATTCCCAGTCTCTCTCCTGATCACATTCCCAGTCTCTCTCCTGATTCATTCCCAGTCTCTCTCCTGATCACATTCCCAGTCTCTCTCCTGATCCTCTCCCAGTCTCTCTCCTGATCACATTCCCAGTATCGCACCTGGTCACATTCCCAGTCTCTCTCCTGATCCATTCCCAGTCTCTCACCTGATCACATTCCCAGTCTGCTCCTGATCATTTCCCAGTCTCTCTCCTGACCACATTCCCAGTCTCTCTCCTGATCACATTCCCAGTCTCTCTCCTGATCACATTCACAGTCTGCTACTGATCCTCTCCCAGTCTCTCTCCTGATCATATTCCCAGTCTCTACCCTGATCACATTCCAAGTCACTTTCCTGATCACATTCCAGTCTCTCTCCTGATCACATTCCCAGTCTGCTCCTGATCTTTTCCCAGTCACTCTCCTGATCCTTTCCCAGTTTCTCTCCTGATCACATTCCCAGTCTGTCATTGATCCTTTCCCAGTATCTCTCCTGATCCTTTCCCAGTCTCTCTCCTGATCACATTGCCAGTCTGTCATTGATAATTTCCCAGTCTCTCTCCTGATCCATTCTCTCCTGATCACATTCCCAGTCTCTCTCCTGATCAGATTCACAGTCTGCTCCTGATCCTCTCCCAGTCTCTCTCCTGATCCATTCCCAGTCTCTCCCCTGATCTCATTCCCAGTCTCTTTCCTGATCACATTCCAGTCTCTCTCCTGATCACATTCCCAGTCTGCTCCTGATCTTTTCCCAGTCTCTCTCCAGATCCTTTCCCAGTCTCTCTCCTGATCACATTCCCAGTCTGTCTCTTGATCCTTTTCCCAGTCTCTCTCCTGATCCTCTCCCAGTCTCTCTCCTGATCACATTCCCAGTCTGTCTCTTGATCCTTTCCCAGTCTCTCTCCTGATCCTCTCACAGTCTCCCTCCTGATCACATTCCAGTCTCTCTCCTGATCACATTACCAGTCTGCTCCTGATCTTTTCCCAGTCTCTCTCCTGACCCTTTCCCAGTCTCTCTCCTGATCACATTCCCAGTCTGCTCCTGATCCTTTCCCAGTCTCTCTCCTATCCTCTCCCAGTCTCTCTCCTGACAACATTCCCAGTCTGTCACTTGATCCTTTCCCAGTCTCTCTCCTGATCCTCTCCCAGTCTCTCTCCTGATCCTTTCCCAGTCTCTCTCCTGATCACATTCCCAGTCTCTCTCCTGATCACATTCCCAGTCTCTCTCCTGATCCTCTCCCAGTCTCTCTCCTGATCACATTCCCAGTCTCTCTCCTGATTCAATCCCAGTCTCTATCCTGATCACATTCCCAGTCTCTCTCCTGATCCTCTCCCAATCTCTCACCTGATCCTCTCCCAGTCTCTCTCCTGATCACATTCCCAGTCTCTCACCTGGTCACATTCCCAGTCTCTCTCCTGATCCATTCCCAGTCTCTCTCCTGATCACATTCCCAGTCTGCTCCTGATCATTTCCCAATCTCTCTCCTGATCACATTCCCAGTCTCTCTCCTGATCACATTCCCAGTCTCTCTCCTGATTCATTCCCAGTCTCTCTCCTGATCACATTCCCTGTATCTCTCCTGATCCTCTCCCAGTCTCTCTCCTGATCACATTCCCAGTCTCTCACCTGGTCACATTCCCAGTCTCTCTCCTGATCCATTCCCAGTCTCTCACCTGAACACATTCCCAGTCTGCTCCTGATCATTTGCCAGTCTCTCTCCTCATCACATTCCCAGTCTCTCTCCTGATCACATTCCCAGTCTCTCTCCTGATCACATTCACAGTCTGCTCCTGATCCTCTCCCAGTCTCTCTCCTGATCACATTCCCAGTCTCTCTCCTGATCCTCTCCCAGTCTCTCTCCTGATCCATTCCCAGTCTCTTCCCTGATCACATTCCCAGTCTCTTTCCTGATCACATTCCAGTCTATCTCCTGATCACATTCCCAGTCTGCTCCTGATCTTTTCCCAGTCTCTCTCCTGATCCTTTCCCAGTCTCTCTCCTGATCACATTCCCAGCCTATCTCTTGATCCTTTCCCAGTCTCTCTCCTGATCCTCTCCCAGTCTCTCTCCTGATCACATTCCCAGTCTGTCTCTTGATCATTTCCCAGTCTCTCTCCTGATCCTCTCCCAGTCTCTCTCCTGATCACATTCCCAGTCTGCTCCAGATCCTTTCCCAGTCTCTCTCCTGATCCTCTCCCAGTCTCTCTCCTGATCACATTCCCAGTCTCTCTCTTGATCCTTTCCCAGTCTCTCTCCTGATCACATTCCCAGTCTCTCTCCTGATCCTCTCTTAGTCTCTCCCCTGATCACATTCCCAGTCTCTCTCCTGATCACATTCCCAGTCTCTCTCCTGATTCATTCCCAGTCTCTCTCCTGATCACATTCCCAGTCTCTCACCTGGTCACATTCCCAGTCCCTCTCCTGTTCCATTCCCAGTCTCTCACCTGATCACATTACCAGTCTGCTCCTGATCATTTCCCAGTCTCTCTCCTGATCCATTCTCTCCTGATCACATTCCCAGTCTCTCTCCTGATCAGATTCACAGTCTGCTCCTGATCCACTCCCAGTCTCTCTCCTGATCACATTCCCAGTCTGCTCCTGATCCTTTCCCAGTCTCTCTCCTGATCACATTCCCAGTCTGCTCCTGATCCTTTCCCAGTCTCTCTCCTATCCTTTCCCAGTCTCTCTCCTGATAACATTCCCAGTCTGTCACTTGATCCTTTCCCAGTCTCTCTCCTGATCCTCTCCCAGTCTCTCTCCTGATCACATTCCCAGTCTCTCTCCTGATCCTTTCCCAGTCTCTCTCCTGATCACATTCCCAGTCTCTCTCCTGATCACATTCCCAGTCTCTCTCCTGATCCTCTCCCAGTCTCTCTCCTGATCACATTCCCAGTCTCTCTCCTGATTCAATCCCAGTCTCTATCCTGATCACATTCCAAGTCTCTCTCCTGATCCTCTCCCAATCTCTCACCTGATCCTCTCCCAGTCTCTCTCCTGATCACATTCCCAGTCTCTCACCTGGTCACATTCCCAGTCTCTCTCCTGATCCATTCCCAGTCTCTCTCCTGATCACATTCCCAGTCTGCTCCTGATCATTTCCCAATCTCTCTCCTGATCACATTCCCAGTCTCTCTCCTGATCACATCCCAGTCTCTCTCCTGATTCATTCCCAGTCTCTCTCCTGATGACATTCCCTGTCTCTCTCCTGATCCTCTCCCAGTCTCTCTCCTGATCACATTCCCAGTCTCTCACCTGGTCACATTCCCAGTCTCTCTCCTGATCCATTCCCAGTCTCTCACCTGAACACATTCCCAGTCTGCTCCTGATCATTTGCCAGTCTCTCTCCTGATCACATTCCCAGTCTCTCTCCTGATCACATTCCCAGTCTCTCTCCTGATCACATTCACAGTCTGCTCCTGATCCTCTCCCAGTCTCTCTCCTGATCACATTCCCAGTCTCTCTCCTGATCCTCTCCCAGTCTCTCTCCTGATCCATTCCCAGTCTCTTCCCTGATCACATTCCCAGTCTCTTTCCTGATCCTCTCCCAGTCTCTCTCCTGATCACATTCCCAGTCTGCTCCTGATCTTTTCCCAGTCTCTCTCCTGATCCTTTCCCAGTCTCTCTCCTGATCACATTCCCAGCCTATCTCTTGATCCTTTCCCAGTCTCTCTCCTGATCCTCTCCCAGTCTCTCTCCTGATCACATTCCCAGTCTGTCTCTTGATCCTTTCCCAGTCTCTCTCCTGATCCTCTCCCAGTCTCTCTCCTGATCACATTCCCAGTCTGCTCCAGATCCTTTCCCAGTCTCTCTCCTGATCCTCTCCCAGTCTCTCTCCTGATCACATTCCCAGTCTCTCTCTTGATCCTTTCCCAGTCTGTCTCCTGATCACATTCCCAGTCTCTCTCCTGATCCTCTCTTAGTCTCTCCCCTGATCACATTCCCAGTCTCTCTCCTGATCACATTCCCAGTCTCTCTCCTGATTCATTCCCAGTCTCTCTCCTGATCACATTCCCAGTCTCTCACCTGGTCACATTCCCAGTCCCTCTCCTGTTCCATTCCCAGTCTCTCACCTGATCACATTACCAGTCTGCTCCTGATCATTTCCCAGTCTCTCTACTGATCCATTCTCTCCTGATCACATTCCCAGTCTCTCTCCTGATCAGATTCACAGTCTGCTCCTGATCCTCTCCCAGTCTCTCTCCTGATCCATTCCGAGTCTCTCCCCTGATCACATTCCCAGTCTCTTTCCAGATCACATTCCAGTCTCTCTCCTGATCACATTCCCAGTCTGCTCCTGATCTTTTCCCAGTCTCTCTCCTGATCATTTCCCAGTCTCTCTCCTGATCACATTCCCAGTCTGTCTCTTGATCCCTTTCCCAGTCTCTCTCCTGATCACATCCCCAGTCTGTCTCTTGATCCTTCCCAGTCTCTCTCCTGATCCTCTCACAGTCTCCCTCCTGATCACATTCCAGTCTCTCTCCTGATCACATTACCAGTCTGCTCCTGATCTTTTCCCAGTCTCTCTCCTGACCCTTTCCCAGTCTCTCTCCAGATCACATTCCCAGTCTGCTCCTGAACCTTTCCCAGTCTCTCTCCTATCCTCTCCGAGTCTCTCTCCTGATCACATTCCCAGTCTCTCTCCTGATCACATTCCCAGTCTCTCTCCTGATCCATTCCCAGTCTCTCTCCTGATCACATTACCAGTCTGCTCCTGCTCCTTTCCCAGTCTCTCTCCTGATCCTCTCCCAGTCTCTCTCCTGATCACATTCCCAGTCTCTCTCCTGATCCTTTCCCAGTCTCTCTCCTGATCACATTCCCAGTCTCTCTCCTGATCACATTCCCAGTCTCTCTCCTGATCCTCTCCCAGTCTCTCTCCTGATCACATTCCCAGTCTCTCTCCTGATCACATTCCCAGTCTCTCTCCTGATTCATTCCCAGTCTCTATCCTGATCACATTCCCAGTCTCTCTCCTGATCCTCTCCCAGCCTCTCACCTGATCCTCTCCCAGTCTCTCTCCTGATCACATTCCCAGTCTCTCTCCTGATCACATTCCAAGTCTCTCTCCTGATCACATTCACAGTCTGCTCCTGATCCTCTTCCAGTCTCTCCCCCGATCACATTCCCAGTCTCTCTCCTGATCTTCTCCCAGTCTCTCACCTGATCCTCTCCCAGTCTCTCTCCTGATCACATTCCCAGTCTATCACCTGGTCACATTCGCAGTCTCTCTCCTGATCCATTCCCAGTCTCTCACCTGATCACATTTCCAGTCTTCTCCTGATCATTTCCCAGTCTCTCTCCTGATCACATTCCAGGTCTCTCTCCTGATCACATTCACAGTCTGCTACTGATCCTCTCCCAGTCTCTCTCCTGATCACATTCCCAGTCTCTCCCGTGATCACATTCCCAGTCTGTTTCCTGATTTTATTCCAGTCTCTCTCCTGATCACATTCCCAGTCTGCTCCTGATCTTTTCCCAGTCTCTCTCCTGATCCTTTCCCAGTCTCTCTCCTGATCATATTCCCAGTCTGTCTCTTGATCCTTTCCCAGTCTCTCTCCTGATCCTCTCGCAGTCTCTCTCCTGATCACATTCCCAGTCTGTCTCTTGATCCTTTCCCAGTCTCTCTCCTGATCCTCTCCCAGTCTCTCTCCTGATCGCATTCCCAGTCTGCTCCTGATCCTTTCCCAGTGTCTATCCTATCCTATCCCAGTCTCTCTCCTGATCACATTCCCAGTCTGTCTCTTGATCCTTTCCCAGTCTCTCTCCTGATACTCTCCCAGTCTCTCTCCTGATCACATTCCCAGTCTCTCTCCTGATCCTTTCCAAGTCTCTCTCCTGATCACATTCCCAGTCTCTCCCCTGATCCTCTCTTAGTCTCTCTCCTGATCACATTCCCAGTCTCTCTCCTGATCACATTCCCAGTCTCTCTCCTGATTCATTCCCAGTCTCTCTCCTGATCACATTCCCAGTCTCTCTCCTGATCCTCTCCCAGTCTCTCTCCTGATCACATTCCCAGTATCGCACCTGGTCACATTCCCAGTCTCTCTCCTGATCCATTCCAGTCTCTCACCTGATCACATTCCCAGTCTGCTCCTGAGCATTTCCCAGTCTCTCTCCTGACCACATTCCCAGTCTCTCTCCTGATCACATTCCCAGTCTCTCTCCTGATCACATTCACAGTCTGCTACTGATCCTCTCCCAGTCTCTCTCCTGATCACATTCCCAGTCTCTACCCTGATCACATTCCCAGTCACTTTCCTGATCACATTCCAGTCTCTCTCCTGATCACATTCCCAGTCTGCTCCTGATCTTTTCCCAGTCACTCTCCTGATCCTTTCCCAGTTTCTCTCCTGATCACATTCCCAGTCTGTCATTGATCCTTTCCCAGTATCTCTCCTGATCCTTTCCCAGTCTCTCTCCTGATCACATTCCCAGTCTGTCATTGATAATTTCCCAGTCTCTCTCCTGATCCATTCTCTCCTGATCACATTCCCAGTCTCTCTCCTGATCAGATTCACAGTCTGCTCCTGATCCTCTCCCAGTCTCTCTCCTGATCCATTCCCAGTCTCTCCCCTGATCTCATTCCCAGTCTCTTTCCTGATCACATTCCTGTCTCTCTCCTGATCACATTCCCAGTCTGCTCCTGATCTTTTCCCAGTCTCTCTCCAGATCCTTTCCCAGTCTCTCTCCTGATCACATTCCCAGTCTGTCTCTTGATCCTTTCCCAGTCTCCCTCCTGATACTCTCCCAGTCTCTCTCCTGATCACATTCCCAGTCTCTCTCCTGATCCTTTCCAAGTCTCTCTCCTGATCACATTCCCAGTCTCTCCCCTGATCCTCTCTTAGTCTCTCTCCTGATCACATTCCCAGTCTCTCTCCTGATCACATTCCCAGTCTCTCTCCTGATTCATTCCCAGTCTCTCTCCTGATCACATTCCCAGTCTCTCTCCTGATCCTCTCCCAGTCTCTCTCCTGATCACATTCCCAGTATCGCACCTGGTCACATTCCCAGTCTCTCTCCTGATCCATTCCCAGTCTCTCACCTGATCACATTCCCAGTCTGCTCCTGATCATTTCCCAGTCTCTCTCCTGACCACATTCCCAGTCTCTCTCCTGATCACATTCCGAGTCTCTCTCCTGATCACATTCACAGTCTGCTACTGATCCTCTCCCAGTCTCTCTCCTGATCACATTCCCAGTCTCTACCCTGATCACATTCCCAGTCACTTTCCTGATCACATTCCAGTCTCTCTCCTGATCACATTCTCAGTCTGCTCCTGATCTTTTCCCAGTCACTCTCCTGATCCTTTCCCAGTTTCTCTCCTGATCACATTCCCAGTCTGTCATTGATCCTTTCCCAGTATCTCTCCTGATCCTTTCCCAGTCTCTCTCCTGATCACATTCCCAGTCTGTCATTGATAATTTCCCAGTCTCTCTCCTGATCCATTCTCTCCTGATCACATTCCAAGTCTCTCTCCTGATCAGATTCACAGTCTGCTCCTGATCCTCTCCCAGTCTCTCTCCTGATCCATTCCCAGTCTCTCCCCTGATCTCATTCCCAGTCTCTTTCCTGATCACATTCCAGTCTCTCTCCTGATCACATTCCCAGTCTGCTCCTGATCTTTTCCCAGTCTCTCTCCAGATCCTTTCCCAGTCTCTCTCCTGATCACATTCCCAGTCTGTCTCTTGATCCTTTTCCCAGTCTCTCTCCTGATCCTCTCCCAGTCTCTCTCCTGATCACATTCCCAGTCTGTCTCTTGATCCTTTCCCAGTCTCTCTCCTGATCCTCTCACAGTCTCCCTCCTGATCACATTCCAGTCTCTCTCCTGATCACATTACCAGTCTGCTCCTGATCTTTTCCCAGTCTCTCTCCTGACCCTTTCCCAGTCTCTCTCCTGATCACATTCCCAGTCTGCTCCTGATCCTTTCCCAGTCTCTCTCCTATCCTCTCCCAGTCTCTCTCCTGATAACATTCCCAGTTTTCACTTGATCCTTTCCCAGTCTCTCTCCTGATCCTCTCCCAGTCTCTCTCCTGATCACATTCCCAGTCTCTCTCCTGATCCTTTGCCAGTCTCTCTCCTGATCACATTCCCAGTCTCTCTCCTGATCACATTCCCAGTCTCTCTCCTGATCCTCTCCCAGTCTCTCTCCTGATCACATTCCCAGTCTCTCTCCTGATTCAATCCCAGTCTCTATCCTGATCACATTCCCAGTCTCTCTCCTGATCCTCTCCCAATCTCTCACCTGATCCTCTCCCAGTCTCTCTCCTGATCACATTCCCAGTCTCTCACCTGGTCACATTCCCAGTCTCTCTCCTGATCCATTCCCAGTCTCTCTCCTGATCACATTCCCAGTCTGCTCCTGATCATTTCCCAGTCTCTCTCCTGATCACATTCCCAGTCTCTCTCCTGATCACATTCCAAGTCTCTCTCCTGATCACATTCACAGTCTGCTCCTGATCCTCTTCCAGTCTCTCCCCCGATCACATTCCCAGTCTCTCTCCTGATCCTCTCCCAGCCTCTCACCTGATCCTCTTCCAGTCTCTCTCCTGATCACATTCCCAGTCTATCACCTGGTCACATTCGCAGTCTCTCTCCTGATCCATTCCCAGTCTCTCACCTGATCACATTCCCAGTCTGCCCCTGATCATTTCCCAGTCTCTCTCCTGATCACATTCCCAGTCTCTCTCCTGATCACATTCACAGTCTGCTACTGATCCTCTTCCAGTCTCTCTCCTGATCACATTCCCAGTCTCTCCCCTGATCACATTCCCAGTCTCTTTCCTGATCACATTCCAGTCTCTCTCCTGATCACATTCCCAGTCTGCTCCTGATCTTTTCCCAGTCTCTCTCCTGATCCTTTCCCTGTCTCTCTCCTGATCATATTCCCAGTCTGTCTCTTGATCCTTTCCCAGTCTCTCTCCTGATCCTCTCGCAGTCTCTCTCCTGATCACATTCCCAGTCTGTCTCTTGATCCTTTCCCAGTCTCTCTCCTGATCCTCTCCCAGTCTCTCTCCTGATCGCATTCCCAGTCTGCTCCTGATCCTTTCTCAGTCTCTATCCTATCCTATCCCAGTCTCTCTCCTGATCACATTCCCAGTCTGTCTCTTGATCCTTTCCCAGTCTCTCTCCTGATACTCTCCCAGTCTCTCTCCTGATCACATTCCCAGTCTCTCTCCTGATCCTTTCCAAGTCTCTCTCCTGATCACATTCACAGTCTCTCCCCTGATCCTTTCTTAGTCTCTCTCCTGATCACATTCCCAGTCTCTCTCCTGATCACATTCCCAGTCCCTCTCCTGATTCATTCCCAGTCTCTCTCCTGATCAAATTCCCAGTCTCTCTCCTGATCCTCTCCCAGTCTCTCTCCTGATCACATTCCCAGTATCGCACCTGGTCACATTCCCAGTCTCTCTCCTGATCCATTCCCAGTCTCTCACCTGATCACATTCCCAGTCTGCTCCTGATCATTTCCCAGTCTCTCTCCTGATCACATTCCCAGTCTCTCTCCTGATCACATTCCCAGTCTCTCTCCTGATCACATTCACAGTCTGCTACTGATCCTCTCCCAGTCTCTATCCTGATCCATTCCCAGTCACTCCCCTGATCACATTCCCAGTCTGCTCCTGATCATTTCCCAGCCTCTCTCCTGATCCATTCTCTCCTGATCACATTCCCAGTCTCTCTCCTGATCACATTCACAGTCTGCTCCTGATCCTCTCCCAGTCTCTCTCCTGATCCATTCCCAGTCACTCCCCTGATCACATTCCCAGTCTATCACCTGGTCACATTCCCAGTCTGCTCCTGATCATTTCCCAGTCTCTCTCCTGATCACATTCCCAGTCTCTCTCCTGATCACATTCCCAGTCTCTCTCCTGATCACATTCACAGTCTGCTACTGATCCTCTCCCAGTCTCTCTCCTGATCACATTCCCAGTCACTTTCCTGATCACATTCCAGTCTCTCTCCTGATCACATTCCCAGTCTGCTCCTGATCTTTTCCCAGTCACTCTCCTGATCCTTTCCCAGTCTCTCTCCTGATCACATTCCCAGTCTGTCATTGATCCTTTCCCAGTATCTCTCCTGATCCTCTCCCAGTCTCTCTCCTGATCACATTCCCAGTTTGCTACTGATCCTTTCCCAGTCTCTATCCTATCCTCTCCCAGTCTCTCTCCTGATCACATTCCCAGTCTGTCTCTTGGTTTTTTCCCAGTCTCTCTCCTGATCCTCTCCCAGTCTCTCTCCTGATCACATTCCCAGTCTCTCTCCTGATCCTTTCCCAGTCTCTCTCCTGATCACATTCCCAGTCTCTCTCCTGATCCTCTCTTAGTCTCTCTCCTGATCACATTCCCAGTCTCTCTCCTGATTCATTCACAGTCTCTCTCCTGATCACATTCCCAGTCTCTCTCCTGATCCTCTCCCAGTCTCTCTCCTTATCACATTCCCAGTCTCGCACCTGGTCACATTCCCAGTCTCTCTCCTGATCCATTCCCAGTCTGTCACCTGATCACATTTCCAGTCTGCTCCTGATCATTTCCCAGCCTCTCTCCTGATCCATTCTCTCCTGATCACATTCCCAGTCTCTCTCCTGATCACATTCACAGTCTGCTCCTGATCCTCTCCCAGTCTCTCTCCTGATCCATTCCCAGTCACTCCCCTGATCACATTCCCAGTCTATCACCTGATCACATTCACAGTCTGCTCCTGATCCTCTCCCAGTCTCTCTCCTGAACACTTTCCCAGTCTCTCTCCTGATCACATTCCCAGTCTCTCTGCTGATCACATTCACAGTCTGCTACTGAGCCTCTCCCAGTCTCTCTCCTGATCACATTCCCAGTCTCTCCCCTGATCACATTCCCAGTCTCTTTCCTGATCACATTCCAGTCTCTCTCCTGATCACATTCCCAGTCTGCTCCTGATCTTTTCCCAGTCTCTCTCCTGATCCTTTCCCAGTCTCAATCCTGATCATATTCCCAGTCTGTCTCTTGATCCTTTCCCAGTCTCTCTCCTGATCCTCTCGCAGTCTCTCTCCTGATCACATTCCCAGTCTCTCTCCTGATCCTCTCGCAGTCTCTCTCCTGATCACATTCCCAGTCTGTCTCTTGATCCTTTCCCAGTCTCTCTCCTGATCCTCTCCCAGTCTCTCTCCTGATCACATTCCCAGTCTATCTCCTGATCACATTCCCAGTCTCTCTCCTGATCACATTCACAGTCTGCTACTGATCCTCTCCCAGTCTCTCTCCTGATCACATTCCCAGCCTCTCCCCTGATCACATTCCCAGTCTCTTTCCTGATCACATTCCAGTCTCTCTCCTGATCACATTCCCAGTCTGCTCCTGATCTTTTCCCAGTCACTCTCCTGATCCTTTCCCAGTCTCTCTCCTGATCACATTCCCAGTCTGTCTCTTGATCCTTTCCCAGTCTCTCTCCTGATCCTCTCCCGGTCTCTCTCCTGATCACATTCCCAGTCTGTCTCTTGATCCTTTCCCAGTCTCTCTCCTGATCCTCTCCCAGTCTCTCTCCTGATCACTTTCCCAGTCTACTTTCACCAAAGAGAAGGAATTGGTAGATGTTGAGTCTGGAGAAGGGGGTGTAGATAGCCTGGGTCACATTGTGATCCAAAAAGACGAGGTGTTGGGTGTCTTAAAAAATATTAAGGTAGATAAGTCCCCAGGGCCGGATGGGATCTACCCCAGAATACTGAAGGAGGCTGGAGAGGAAATTGCTGAGGCCTTGACAGAAATCTTTGGATCCTCGCTGTCTTCAGGGGATGTCCCGGAGGACTGGAGAATAGCCAATGTTGTTTTTCTGTTTAAGAAGGGTGGCAGGGATAATCCCGGGAACTACAGGCCGGTGAGCCTTACTTCAGTGGTAGGGAAATTACTGGAGAGAATTCTTCGAGACAGGATCTACTCCCATTTGGAAGCAAATGGACGTATTAGTGAGAGGCAGCACGGTTTTGTGAAGGGGAGGTCGTGTCTCACTAACTTGATAGAGTTTTTCGAGGAGGTCACTAAGATGATTGATGCAGGTAGGGCAGTAGATGTTGTCTATATGGACTTCAGTAAGGCCTTTGACAAGGTCCCTCATGGTAGACTAGTACAAAAGGTGAAGTCACACGGGATCAGGGGTGAACTGGCAAGGTGGATACAGAACTGGCTAGGCCATAGAAGGCAGAGGGTAGCAATGGAGGGATGCTTTTCTTATTGGAGGGCTGTGACCAGTGGTGTTCCACAGGGATCAGTGCTGGGACCTTTGCTCTTTGTAGTATATATAAATGATTTGGAGGAAAATGTAACTGGTCTGATTAGTAAGTTTGCAGACGACACAAAGGTTGGTGGAATTGCGGATAGCGATGAGGACTGTCTGAGGATACAGCAGGATTTAGATTGTCTGGAGACTTGGGCGGAGAGATGGCAGATGGAGTTTAACCTGGACAAATGTGAGGTAATGCATTTTGGAAGGGCTAATGCAGGTAGGGAATATACAGTGAATGGTAGAACCCTCAAGAGTATTGAAAGTCAAAGAGATCTAGGAGTACAGGTCCACAGATCACTGAAAGGGGCTACACAGGTGGAGAAGGTAGTCAAGAAGGCATACGGCATGCTTGCCTTCATTGGCCGGGGCATTGAGTATAAGAATTGGCAAGTCATGTTGCAGCTGTATAGAACCTTAGTTAGGCCACACTTGGAGTATAGTGTTCAATTCTGGTCGCCACACTACCAGAAGGATGTGGAGGCTTTAGAGAGGGTGCAGAAGAGATTTACCAGAATGTTGCCTGGTATGGAGGGCATAAGCTATGAGGAGCGATTGAATAAACTCGGTTTGTTCTCACTGGAACGAAGGAGGTTGAGGGGCGACCTGATAGAGGTATACAAAATTATGAGGGGCATAGACAGAGTGGATAGTCAGAGGCTTTTCCCCAGGGTAGAGGGGTCAATTACTAGGGGGCATAGGTTTAAGGTGAGAGGGGCAAAGTTTAGAGTAGATGTACGAGGCAAGTTTTTTACGCAGAGGGTAGTGGGTGCCTGGAACTCACTACCGGAGGAGGTAGTGGAGGCAGGGACGATAGGGACATTTAAGGGGCATCTTGACAAATATATGAATAGGATGGGAATAGAAGGATACGGACCCAGGAAGTGTAGAAGATTGTAGTTTAGTCGGGCAGTATGGTCGGCACGGGCTTGGAGGGCCGAAGGGCCTGTTCCTGTGCTGTACATTTCTTTGTTCTTTGTTCTTTGCTCCTGATCCTTTTCCAGTCTCTATCCTATCCTCTCCCAATCTCTCTCCTGATCACATTCCCAGTCTGTCTCTTGATTTTTTCCCAGTCTCTCTCCTGATCCTCTCCCAGTCTCTCCTGATCAAATTCTCAGTCTCTCTCCTGATCCTTTCCCAGTCTCTCTCCTGATCGCACTCCCAGTCTCTCTCCTGATCCTCTCTTAGTGTCTCTCCTGATCACATTCCCAGTCTCTCTCCTGATTCATTCCCAGTCTCTCTCCTGATCACATTCCCAGTCTCTCTCCTGATCCTCTCCCAGTCTCTCTCCTGATCACATTCCCAGTCTCGCACATGGTCACATTCCCAGTCTCTCTCCTGATCCATTCCCAGTCTCTCTCCTGATCACATTCCCAGTCTCTCTCCTGATTCTCTCTTAGTCTCTCTCCTGATCACATTCCCAGTCTCTCTCCTGATCACATTCCCAGACTCTCTCCTGATTCATTCCCAGTCTCTCTCCTGATCACATTCCCAGTCTCTCTCCTGATCCTCTCCCAGTCTCTCTCCTGATCACATTCCCAGTCTCGCACATGGTCACATTCCCAGTCTCTCTCCTGATCCATTCCCCGTCTCTCTCCTGATCACATTCCCAGTCTCTCTCCTGATTCTCTCTTAGTCTCTCTCCTGATCACATTCCCAGTCTCTCTCCTGATCACATTCCCAGTCTCTCTCCTGATTCATTCCCAGTATCTCTCCTGATCACATTCCCAGACTCTCTCCTGATCCTCTCCCAGTCTCTCTCCTGATCACATTCCCAGTATCGCACCTGGTCACATTCCCAATCTCTCTCCTGATCCATTACCAGTCTCTCACCTGATCACATTCCCAGTCTGCTCCTGATCATTTCCCAGTCTCTCTCCTGATCACATTCCCAGCCTCTCCCCTGATCACATTCCCAGTCTCTTTCCTGATCACATTCCAGTCTCTCTCCTGATCACATTCCCAGTCTGCTCCTGATCTTTTCCCAGTCTCTCTCCTGATCCTTTCCCAGTCCCTCTCCTGATCACATTCAAAGTCTGTCTCTTGATCCTTTCCCAGTCTCTCTCCTGATCCTCTCCCAGTCTCTCTCCTGATCACATTCCCAGTCTGTCTCTTGATCCTTTCCCAGTCTCTCTCCTGATCACATTCCCAGTCTGTCTCTTGATCCTTTCCCAGTCTCTCTCCTGATCCTCTCCCGGTCTCTCTCCTGATCACATTCCCAGTCTGTCTCTTGATCCTTTCCCAGTCTCTCTCCTGATCCTCTCCCAGTCACTCTCCTGATCACATTCCCAGTCTGCTCCTGATACTTTCCCAGTCTCTATCCTATCCTCTCCCAGTCTCTCTCCTGTTCACATTCCCAGTCTGTCTCTTGATTTTTTTCCCAGTCTCTCTCCTGATCCTCTCCCAGTCTCTCCTGATCAAATTCTCAGTCTCTCTCCTGATCCTTTCCCAGTCTCTCTCCTGATCGCATTCCCAGTCTCTCTCCTGATCCTCTCTTAGTCTCTCTCCTGATCACATTCCCAGTCTCTCTCCTGATCACATTCCCAGTCTCTCTCCTGATTCATTCCCAGTCTCTCTCCTGATCACATTCCCAGTCTCTCTCCTGATCCTCTCCCAGTCTCTCTCCTGATCACATTCCCAGTCTCGCATATGGTCACATTCCCAGTCTCTCTCCTGATCCATTCCCAGTCTCTCACCAGATCACATTCCCAGTCTGCTCCTGATCATTTCCCAGTCTCTCTCCTGATCCATTCTCTCCTGATCACATTCCCAGTCTCTCTCCTGATCACATTCACAGTCTGCTCCTGATCCTCTCCCAGTCTCTCTCCTGATCCATTCCCAGTCTCTCCCCTGATCACTATCCCAGTCTCTTTCCTGATCACATTCCAGTCTCTCTCCTGATCACAGTCCCAGTCTGCTCCTGATCTTTTCCCAGTCTCTCTCCTGATCCTTTCCCAGTCTCTCTCCTGATCACATTCCCAGTCTGGCTCTTGATCCTTTCCCAGTCTCTCTCCTGATCCTCTCCCAGTCTCTCTCCTGATCACATTCCCAGTATCGCACCTGGTCACATTCCCAATCTCTCTCCTGATCCATTCCCAGTCTCTCACCTGATCACATTCCCAGTCTGCTCCTGATCATTTCCCAGTCTCTCTCCTGATCACATTCCCAGTCTCTCTCCTGATCACATTCCCAGTCTCTCTCCTGATCACATTCACAGTTTGCTACTGATCCTCTCCCAGTCTCTCTCCTGATCACATTCCCAGCCTCTCCCCTGATGACATTCCCAGTCTCTTTCCTGATCACATTCCAGTCTCTCTCCTGATCACATTCCTAGTCTGCTCCTGATCTTTTCCCGGTCACTCTCCTGATCCTTTCCCAGTCTCTCTCCTGATCACATTCCCAGTCTGTCTCTTGATCCTTTCCCAGTCTCTCTCCTGATCCTCTCCCAGTCACTCTCCTGATCACATTCCCAGTCTGCTCCTGATACTTTCCCAGTCTCTATCCTATCCTCGCCCAGTCTCTCTCCTGTTCACATTCCCAGTCTGTCTCTTGATTTTTTCCCAGTCTCTCTCCTGATCCTCTCCCAGTCTCTCCTGATCAAATTCTCAGTCTCTCTCCTGATCCTTTCCCAGTCTCTCTCCTGATCACATTCCCAGTCTCTCTCCTGATCCTCTCTTAGTCTCTCTCCTGATCACATTCCCAGTCTCTCTCCTGATCACATTCCCAGTCTCTCTCCTGATTCATTCCCAGTCTCTCTCCTGATCACATTCCCAGTCTCTCTCCTGATCCTCTCCCAGTCTCTCTCCTGATCACATTCCCAGTCTCGCATATGGTCACATTCCCAGTCTCTCTCCTGATCCATTCCCAGTCTCTCACCAGATCACATTCCCAGTCTGCTCCTGATCATTTCCCAGTCTCTCTCCTGATCCATTCTCTCCTGATCACATTCCCAGTCTCTCTCCTGATCACATTCACAGTCTGCTCCTGATCCTCTCCCAGTCTCTCTCCTGATCCATTCCCAGTCTCTCCCCTGATCACTATCCCAGTCTCTTTCCTGATCACATTCCAGTCTCTCTCCTGATCACAGTCCCAGTCTGCTCCTGATCTTTTCCCAGTCTCTCTCCTGATCCTTTCCCAGTCTCTCTCCTGATCACATTCCCAGTCTGTCTCTTGATCCTTTCCCAGTCTCTCTCCTGATCCTCTCCCAGTCTCTCTCCTGATCGCATTCCCAGTCTGCTCCTGATCTTTTCCCAGTCTCTCTACTGATCACATTCCCAGTCTGCTCCTGATCCTTTCCCAGTCTCTCTCCTGACCCTTTCCCAGTCTCTCTCCTGATCACATTCCCAGTCTGCTCTTGATCCTTTCCCAGTCTCTCTCCTATCCTCTCCCAGTCTCTCTCCTGATCACATTCCCAGTCTGTCTCTTGAACCTTTCCCAGTCTCTCTCCTGATCCTCTCCCAGTCTCTCTCTTGATCACATTCCCAGTCTCTCTCCTGATCCTTTCCCAGTCACTCTCCTGATCACATTCCCAGTCTCTCTCCTGATCACATTCCCAGTCTCTCTCCTGATCTCCTCCCAGTCTCTCTCCTGATCACATTCCCAGTCTCTCTCCTGATCACATTCCCAGTCTCTCTCCTGATTCATTCCCAGTCTCTCTCCTGATCACATTCCCAGTCTCTCTCCTGATCCTCTCCCAGTCTATCACCTGATCCTCTCCCAGTCTCTCTCCTGATCACATTCCCAGTCTCTCACCTGGTCACATTCCAGTCTCTCTCCTGATCACATTCCCAGTCTGCTCCTGATCTTTTCCCAGTCTCTCTCCTGATCCTTTCCCAGTCCCTCTCCTGATCACATTCAAAGTCTGTCTCTTGATCCTTTCCCAGTCTCTCTCCTGATCCTCTCCCAGTCTCTCTCCTGATCACATTCCCAGTCTGCTCCTGATCCTTTCCCAGTCTATCTCCTATCCTCTCCCAGTCTCTCTCCTGATCACATTCCCAGTCTGTCTCTTGATCCTTTCCCAGTCTCTCTCCTGATCCTCTCCCAGTCTCTCTCGAGATCACATTCCCAGTCTCTCTCCTGATCCTTTCCCAGTCTCTCTCCTGATCACGTTCCCAGTCTTTCTCCTGATCCTCTCTTAGTCTCTCTCCTGATCACATTCCGAGTCTCTCACCTGGTCACATTCCCAGTCTCTCCTGATCCATTCCCAGTCTCTCACCTGATCACATTCCCAGTCTGCTCCTGATCATTTCCAGTCTCTCTCCTGATCCATTCTCTCCTGATCACATTCCCAGTCTCTCTCCTGATCACATTCACAGTCTGCTCCTGATCCTCTCCAAGTCTCTCTCCTGATCCATTCCCAGTCTCTCCCCTGATCACATTCCCAGTCTCTTTCCTGATCACATTCCAGTCTCTCTCCTGATCACATTCCCAGTCTGCTCCTGATCTTTTCCCAGTCTCTCTCCTGATCTTTTCCCAGTCTCTCTCCTGATCACATTCCCAGTCTGTCTCTTGATCCTTTCCCAGTCTCTCTCCTGATCCTCTCCCAGTCTCTCTCCTGATCACATTCCCAGTCTGTCTCTTGATCCTTTCCCAGTCTCTCTCCTGATCCTCTCACAGTCTCCCCCCTGATCACATTCCAGTCTCTCTCCTGATCACATTCCCAGTCTGCTCCTGATCTTTTCCCAGTCTCTCTCCTGATCACATTCCCAGTCTGCTCCTGATCCTTTCCCAGTCTCTCTCCTGACCCTTTCCCAGTCTCTCTCCTGATCAGATTCCGAGTCTGCTCCTGATCCTTTCCCAGTCTCTCTCCTATCCTCTCCCAGTCTCTCTCCTGATCACATTTCCAATCTGTCTCTTGATCCTCTCCCAGTCTCTCTCCTGATCACATTCCCAGTCTCTCTCCTGATCCTATCCCAGTCTCTCTCCTGATCACATTCCCAGTCTCTCTCCTGATCACATTCCCAGTCTCTCTCTGATCCTCTCCCAGTCTCTCTCCTGATCACATTCACAGTCTCTCTCCTGATTCATTCCCAGTCTCTCTCCTGATCACATTCCCAGTCTCTCTCCTGATCCTCTCCCATTCTCTCACCTGATCCTCTCCCAGTCTCTCTCCTGATCCATTCCCAGTCTCTCTCCTGATCACATTCCCAGTCTCTCTCCTGATTCTCTCTTAGTCTCTCTCCTGATCACATTCCCAGTCTCTCTCCTGATCACATTCCCAGTCTCTCTCCTGATTCATTCCCAGTCTCTCTCCTGATCACATTCCCAGTCTCTCTCCTGATCCTCTCCCAGTCTCTCTCCTGATCACATTCCCAGTCTCGCACATGGTCACATTCCCAGTCTCTCTCCTGATCCATTCCCAGTCTCTCTCCTGATCACATTCCCAGTCTCTCTCCTGATTCTCTCTTAGTCTCTCTCCTGATCACATTCCCAGTCTCTCTCCTGATCACATTCCCAGTCTCTCTCCTGATTCATTCCCAGTATCTCTCCTGATCACATTCCCAGTCTCTCTCCTGATCCTCTCCCAGTGTCTCTCCTGATCACATTCCCAGTATCGCACCTGGTCACATTCCCAATCTCTCTCCTGATCCATTCCCAGTCTCTCACCTGATCACATTCCCAGTCTGCTCCTGATCATTTCCCAGTCTCTCTCCTGATCACATTCCCAGTCTCTCTCCTGATCACATTCCCAGTCTCTCTCCTGATCACATTCACAGTTTGCTACTGATCCTCTCCCAGTCTCTCTCCTGATCACATTCCCAGCCTCTCCCCTGATCACATTCCCAGTCTCTTTCCTGATCACATTCCAGTCTCTCTCCTGATCACATTCCCAGTCTGCTCCTGATCTTTTCCCAGTCACTCTCCTGATCCTTTCCCAGTCTCTCTCCTGATCACATTCCCAGTCTGTCTCTTGATCCTTTCCCAGTCTCTCTCCTGATCCTCTCCCGGTCTCTCTCCTGATCACATTCCCAGTCTGTCTCTTGATCCTTTCCCAGTCTCTCTCCTGATCCTCTCCCAGTCTCTCTCCTGATCACATTCCCAGTCTGCTCCTGATCCTTTCCCAGTCTCTATCCTATCCTCTCCCAGTCTCTCTCCTGTTCACATTCCCAGTCTGTCTCTTGATTTTTTCCCTGTCTCTCTCCTGATCCTCTCCCAGTCTCTCCTGATCAAATTCTCAGTCTCTCTCCTGATCCTTTCCCAGTCTCTCTCCTGATCGCATTCCCAGTCTCTCTCCTGATCCTCTCTTAGTCTCTCTCCTGATCACATTCCCAGTCTCTCTCCTGATTCATTCCCAGTCTCTCTCCTGATCACATTCCCAGTCTCTCTCCTGATCCTCTCCCAGTCTCTCTCCTGATCACATTCCCAGTCTCGCACATGGTCACATTCCCAGTCTCTCTCCTGATCCATTCCCAGTCTCTCACCTGATCACATTCCCAGTCTGCTCCTGATCATTTCCCAGTCTCTCTCCTGATCCATTCTCTCCTGATCACATTCCCAGTCTCTCTCCTGATCACATTCACAGTCTGCTCCTGATCCTCTCCCAGTCTCTCTCCTGATCCATTCCCAGTCTCTCCCCTGATCACTATCCCAGTCTCTTTCCTGATCACATTCCAGTCTCTCTCCTGATCACAGTCCCAGTCTGCTCCTGATCTTTTCCCAGTCTCTCTCCTGATCCTTTCCCAGTTTCTCTCATGATCACATTCCCAGTCTGTCTCTTGATCCTTTCCCAGTCTCTCTCCTGATCCTCTCCCAGTCTCTCTCCTGATCGCATTCCCAGTCTGCTCCTGATCTTTTCCCAGTCTCTCTACTCTAAGGATAAGAGTGGTCCGAGGATGAATGTGCTAAATTGGGGGAAGGCTAATTATAACAATATTAGGCGGGAACTGAAGAGCATAGATTGGGGGCGGATGCTTGAGGGCAAATCAACATCTGACATGTGGGAGGCTTTCAAGTGTCAGTTGATAGGAATACAGGACAGGCATGTTCCTGTGAGGAAGAAAGACAAATACGGCAATTTTCGGGAACCTTGGATGACGAATGATATTGTAGGCCTCGTCAAAAAGAAAAAGGAGGCATTTGTCAGGGCTAAAAGGCTGGGAACAGACGAAGCCTGTGTGGCATATAAGGAAAGTAGGAAGGAACTTAAGCAGGGAGTCAGGAGGGCTAGAAGGGGTCATGAAAAGTCATTGGCAAATAGGGTTAAGGAAAATCCCAAGGCTTTTTACACTTACATAAAAAGCAAGAGGGTAGCCAGGGAAAGGGTTGGCCCACTGAAGGATAGGCAAGGGAATCTATGTGTGGAGCCAGAGGAAATGGGCGAGGTACTAAATGAATACTTTGCATCAGTATTCACCAAAGAGAAGGAATTGGTAGATGTTGAGTCTGGAGAAGGGGGTGTAGATAGCCTGGGTCACATTGTGATCCAAAAAGACGAGGTGTTGGGTGTCTTAAAAAATATTAAGGTAGATAAGTCCCCAGGGCCGGATGGGATCTACCCCAGAATACTGAAGGAGGCTGGAGAGGAAATTGCTGAGGCCTTGACAGAAATCTTTGGATCCTCGCTGTCTTCAGGGGATGTCCCGGAGGACTGGAGAATAGCCAATGTTGTTCCTCTGTTTAAGAAGGGTGGCAGGGATAATCCCGGGAACTACAGGCCGGTGAGCCTTACTTCAGTGGTAGGGAAATTACTGGAGAGAATTCTTCGAGACAGGATCTACTCCCATTTGGAAGCAAATGGACGTATTAGTGAGAGGCAGCACGGTTTTGTGAAGGGGAGGTCGTGTCTCACTAACTTGATAGAGTTTTTCGAGGAGGTCACTAAGATGATTGATGCAGGTAGGGCAGTAGATGTTGTCTATATGGACTTCAGTAAGGCCTTTGACAAGGTCCCTCATGGTAGACTAGTACAAAAGGTGAAGTCACACGGGATCAGGGGTGAACTGGCAAGGTGGATACAGAACTGGCTAGGCCATAGAAGGCAGAGGGTAGCAATGGAGGGATGCTTTTCTAATTGGAGGGCTGTGACCAGTGGTGTTCCACAGGGATCAGTGCTGGGACCTTTGCTCTTTGTAGTATATATAAATGATTTGGAGGAAAATGTAACTGGTCTGATTAGTAAGTTTGCAGACGACACAAAGGTTGGTGGAATTGCGGATAGCGATGAGGACTGTCTGAGGATACAGCAGGATTTAGATTGTCTGGAGACTTGGGCGGAGAGATGGCAGATGGAGTTTAACCTGGACAAATGTGAGGTAATGCATTTTGGAAGGGCTAATGCAGGTAGGGAATATACAGTGAATGGTAGAACCCTCAAGAGTATTGAAAGTCAAAGAGATCTAGGAGTACAGGTCCACAGATCACTGAAAGGGGCTACACAGGTGGAGAAGGTAGTCAAGAAGGCATACGGCATGCTTGCCTTCATTGGCCGGGGCATTGAGTATAAGAATTGGCAAGTCATGTTGCAGCTGTATAGAACCTTAGTTAGGCCACACTTGGAGTATAGTGTTCAATTCTGGTCGC
The DNA here is from genome assembly GCF_047496885.1 of Scyliorhinus torazame. Taxonomy (NCBI): domain Eukaryota; kingdom Metazoa; phylum Chordata; class Chondrichthyes; order Carcharhiniformes; family Scyliorhinidae; genus Scyliorhinus; species Scyliorhinus torazame. The sequence goes on along the minus strand of NW_027308361.1, from coordinate 8,415 downwards.
CACACTACCAGAAGGATGTGGAGGCTTTAGAGAGGGTGCAGAAGAGATTTACCAGAATGTTGCCTGGTATGGAGGGCATAAGCTATGAGGAGCGATTGAATAAACTCGGTTTGTTCTCACTGGAACGAAGGAGGTTGAGGGGCGACCTGATAGAGGTATACAAAATTATGAGGGGCATAGACAGAGTGGATAGTCAGAGGCTTTTCCCCAGGGTAGAGGGGTCAATTACTAGGGGGCATAGGTTTAAGGTGAGAGGGGCAAAGTTTAGAGTAGATGTACGAGGCAAGTTTTTTACGCAGAGGGTAGTGGGTGCCTGGAACTCACTACCGGAGGAGGTAGTGGAGGCAGGGACGATAGGGACATTTAAGGGGCATCTTGACAAATATATGAATAGGATGGGAATAGAAGGATACGGACCCAGGAAGTGTAGAAGATTGTAGTTTAGTCGGGCAGTATGGTCGGCACGGGCTTGGAGGGCCGAAGGGCCTGTTCCTGTGCTGTACATTTCTTTGTTCTTTGTTCTTTGTTCTTTGATCACATTCCCAGTCTGCTCCTGATCCTTTCCCAGTCTCTCTCCTGACCCTTTCCCAGTCTCTCTCCTGATCACATTCCCAGTCTGCTCTTGATCCTTTCCCAGTCTCTCTCCTATCCTCTCCCAGTCTCTCTCCTGATCACATTCCCAGTCTGTCTCTTGAACCTTTCCCAGTCTCTCTCCTGATCCTCTCCCAGTCTCTCTCTTGATCACATTCCCAGTCTCTCCCCTGATCCTTTCCCAGTCACTCTCCTGATCACATTCCCAGTCTCTCTCCTGATGACATTCCCAGTTTCTCTCCTGATCCTCTCCCAGTCTCTCTCCTGATCACATTCAAAGTCCCTCTCCTGATCACATTCCCAGTCTCTCTTCTGATTCATTCCCAGTCTCTCTCCTGATCACATTCCCAGTCTCTCTCCTGATCCTCTCCCAGTCTCTCACCTGATCCTCTCCCAGTCTCTCTCCTGATCACATTCCCAGTCTCTCACCTGGTCACATTCCAGTCTCTCTCCTGATCACATTCCCAGTCTGCTCCTGATCTTTTCCCAGTCTCTCTCCTGATCCTTTCCCAGTCCCTCTCCTGATCACATTCAAAGTCTGTCTCTTGATCCTTTCCCAGTCTCTCTCCTGATCCTCTCCCAGTCTCTCTCCTGATCACATTCCCAGTCTGTCTCTTGATCCTTTCCCAGTCTCTCTCCTGATCCTCTCCCAGTCTCTCTCCTGATCACATTCCCAGTCTGCTCCTGATCCTTTCCCAGTCTATCTCCTATCCTCTCCCAGTCTCTCTCCTGATCACATTCCCAGTCTGTCTCTTGATCCTTTCCCAGTCTCTCTCCTGATCCTCTCTCAGTCTCTCTCCAGATCACATTCCCAGTCTCTCTCCTGATCCTTTCCCAGTCTCTCTCCTGATCACATTCCCAGTCTTTCTCCTGATCCTCTCTTAGTCTCTCTCCTGATCACATTCCCAGTCTCTCACCTGGTCACATTCCCAGTCTCTCTCCTGATCCATTCCCAGTCTCTCACCTGATCACATGCCCAGTCTGCTCCTGATCATTTCCAGTCTCTCTCCTGATCCATTCTCTCCTGATCACATTCCCAGTCTCTCTCCTGATCACATTCACAGTCTGCTCCTGATCTTTTCCCAGTCTCTCTCCTGATCACATTCCCAGTCTGCTCCTGATCCTTTCCCAGTCTCTCTCCTGATCCTCTCCCAGTCTCTCTCCTGATCACATTCCCAGTCTGTCTCTTGATCCTTTCCCAGTCTCTCTCCTGATCCTCTCACAGTCTCCCCCCTGATCACTTTCCAGTCTCTCTCCTGATCACATTCCCAGTCTGCTCCTGATCTTTTCCCAGTCTCTCTCCTGATCACATTCCCAGTCTGCTCCTGATCCTTTCCCAGTCTCTCTCCTGACCCTTTCCCAGTCTCTCTCCTGATCAGATTCCGAGTCTGCTCCTGATCCTTTCCCAGTCTCTCTCCTATCCTCTCCCAGTCTCTCTCCTGATCACATTTCCAATCTGTCTCTTGATCCTCTCCCAGTCTCTCTCCTGATCACATTCCCAGTCTCTCTCCTGATCCTATCCCAGTCTCTCTCCTGATTACATTCCCAGTCTCTCTCCTGATCACATTCCCAGTCTCTCTCTGATCCTCTCCCAGTCTCTCTCCTGATCACATTCACAGTCTCTTTCCTGATTCATTACCAGTCTCTCTCCTGATCACATTCCCAGGCTCTCTCCTGATCCTCTCCCATTCTCTCACCTGATCCTCTCCCAGTCTCTCTCCTGATCCATTCCCAGTCTCTCACCTGATCACATTCCCAGTCTGCTCCTGATCATTTCCCAGTCTCTCTCCTGATCACATTCCCAGTCTCTCTCCTGATCACATTCCCAGTCTCTCTCCTGATCACATTCCCAGTCTCTCCCCTGATCACATTTCCAGTCGGCTCCTGATCACATTCCAGTCTCTCTCCTGATCACATTCCCAGTCTGCTCCTGATCTTTTCCCAGTCACTCTCCTGATCCTTTCCCAGTCTCTCTCCTGATCACATTCCCAGTCTATCTCTTGATCCTTTCCCAGTCTCTCTCCTGATCCTCTCCCAGTCTCTCTCCTGATCACATTTCTTGTCTGTCTCTTGATCCTTTCCCAGTCTCTCTCCTGATCCTCTCCCAGTCTCTCATCTGATCACATTCCCAGTCTGCTCCTGATCCTTTCCCAGTCTCTATCCTATCCTCTCCCAGTCTCTCTCCTGATCACATTCCCAGTCTGTCTCTTGATTTTTTCCCAGTCTCTCTCCTGATCCTCTCCCAGTCTCTCTCCTGATCACATTCTCAGTCTCTCTCCTGATCCTTTCCCAGTCTCTCTCCTGATCACATTCCCAGTCTCTCTCCTGATCCTCTCTTAGTCTCTCTCCTGATCACATTCCCAGTCTCTCTCCTGATCACATTCCCAGTCTCTCTCCTGATTCATTCCCAGTCTCTCTCCTGATCACATTCCCAGTCTCTCTCCTGATCCTCTCCCAGTCTCTCTCCTGATCACATTCCCAGTCTCGCACATGGTCACATTCCCAGTCTCTCTCCTGATCCATTCCCAGTCTCTCACCTGATCACATTCCCAGTCTGCTCCTGATCATTTCCCAGTCTCTCTCCTGATCCATTCTCTCCTGATCACATTCCCAGTCTCTCTCCTGATCACATTCACAGTCTGCTCCTGATCCTTTCCCAGTCTCTCTCCTGATCCTCTCCCAGTCTCTCTCCAGATCACATTCCCAGTCTCTCACCTGATCACATTCCCAGTCTGCTCCTGATCATTTCCCAGTCTCTCTCCTGATCCATTCTCTCCTGATCACATTCCCAGTCTCTCTCCTGATCACATTCACAGTCTGCTCCTGATCCTCTCCCAGTCTCTCTCCTGATCCATTCCCAGTCTCTCCCCTGATCACATTCCCAGTCTCTTTCCTGATCACATTCCAGTCTCTCTCCTGATCACATTCCCAGTCTGCTCCTGATCTTTTCCCAGTCTCTCTCCTGATCCTTTCCCAGTCTCTCTCCTGATCACATTCCCAGTCTGTCTCTTGATCCTTTCCCAGTCTCTCTCCTGATCCTCTCCCAGTCTCTCTCCTGATCACATTCCCAGTCTGTCTCTTGATCCTTTCCCAGTCTCTCTCCTGATCCTCTCACAGTCTCCCCCCTGATTACATTCCAGTCTCTCTCCTGATCACATTCCCAGTCTGCTCCTGATCTTTTCCCTGTCTCTCTCCTGATCACATTCCCAGTCTTCTCCTGATCCTTTCCCAGTCTCTCTCCTGACCCTTTCCCAGTCTCTCTCCTGATCACATTCCGAGTCTGCTCCTGATCCTTTCCCAGTCTCTCTCCTATCCTCTCACAGTCTCTCTCCTGATCACATTCCCAGTCTGTCTCTTGATCCTCTCCCAGTCTCTCTCCTGATCACATTCCCAGTCTCTCTCCTGATCCTCTCCCATTCTCTCACCTGATCCTCTCCCAGTCTCTCTCCTGATCCATTCCCAGTCTCTCACCTGATCACATTCCCAGTCTACTCCTGATCATTTCCCAGTCTCTCTCCTGATCACATTCTCAGTCTCTCTCCTGATCCTTTCCCAGTCTCTCTCCTGATCACATTCCCAGTCTCTCTCCTGATCACATTCTCAGTCTCTCTCCTGATCCTTTCCCAGTCTCTCTCCTGATCATATTCCCAGTCTCTCTCCTGATTCATTCCCAGTCTCTCTCCTGATCACATTCCCAGTCTCTCTCCTGATCCTCTCCCATTCTCTCACCTGATCCTCTCCCAGTCTCTCTCCTGATCCATTCCCAGTATCTCAACTGATCACATTCCCAGTCTACTCCTGATCATTTCCCAGTCTCTCTCCTGATCACATTCTCAGTCTCTCTCATGATCCTTTCCCAGTCTCTCTCCTGATCACATTCCCAGTCTCTCTCCTGATCACATTCTCAGTCTCTCTCCTGATCCTTTCCCAGTCATCTCCTGATCACATTCCCAGTCTCTCTCCTGATCACGTTCCCAGTCTCTCTCCTGATTCATTCCCAGTCTCTCTCATGACCACATTCCCAGTCTCCCTCCTGATCATTTCCCAGTCTCTCTCCTGATTCATTACCAGTCTCTCTCCTGATCACATTCCCAGTCTGCTCCTGACCGTTTCCCAGTCTCTCTCCTGATCATATTCCCATTCTCTCTCCTGATCACATTCACAGTCTGCTCCTGATCCTCTCCCATCTCTCTCCTGATCCTCTCCCATTCTCTCTCCTGATCACATTCCCAGTCTGTCTCTTGATCCTTTCCAGTCTCTTCCTGACCACATTCCCAGTCTATCTCCTAATCCTTTCCCAGTCTCTCTCCTGATCACAATCCCAGTTTCTCTCCTGATCCTCTCCCAGTCTCTCTTCTGACCTTATTCCCAGTCTGCTCCTGATCCTTTCCCAGACTCTCTCCTGATCCTTTCCCAGTCTCTCTCCAGATCACATTCCCAGTCTCTCTCCTGATCCTCTCCAGTCTCTCTCCTGATCCATTCCCACTCTCCCTCCTGATCACATTCCCAGTCTCTTTCCCAATCGCATTCCAGTCTCTCTCCAGATCATATTCCCAGTCTGCTCCTGATCCTTTCCCAGTATCTCTCCTGACCCATTCCCTGTCTATCTCCTGATCACATTCCCAGTCTGCTCCTGATCCTTTCCCAGTCTCTCTCCTGATCACATTCCCAGTCTGTCTCTTGTTCCTTTCCCAGTCTCTCTCCTGACCACATTCCCAGTCTATTTCCTGATCCTTTCCCAGTCTCTCTCCTGATCACATTCCCAGCCTCTCTCCTGATCCTCTCCCAGTCTCTCTCCTGACCACATTCCCAATCTGTCCTGATGCATTCCCAGTCTTTCTCCTGGTCCTCTTCCAGTCTCTCTCTTGATCACATTCCCAGTCTGTCGCTTGATCCTATCCGTGTCGCTCTCCTGACCACATTCCCAGTCAATCTCCTGATCCTTTCCCAGACTCTCTCCTGATCCTTTTCCAGTCTCTCTCCTGATCCTCTCTCAGTCTCTCTCCTGATCGATTCCCAGTCTCTCCCCTGATCACATTCCCAGTCTCTTTCCTGATCTAATTCCAGTCTCTCTCCTGATTACATTCCCAGTCAGCTCCTGATCCTTTCCCAGACTCTCTCCTGATCCTTTCCCAGTCTCTCTCCTGATCACATTCCCAGTCTGTCTCTTGATCCTTTCCCAGTCTCTCTCCTGATCCTCTCCCAGTCTCTCTCCTGATCACATTCCGAGTGTCTCTCCTGATCCTTTCCCAGTCTCTCTCCTGATTCATTCCCAATCTCTCTCCTGATCACATTTCCAGTCTCTCTCCTGATCCTTTCCCAGTCTCTCTCCTGATCACATTCCCAGTGTCTCTCCTGATCCTCTCCCAGTCTCTCTCCTGATCACATTCCCAGTCTCTCTCCTCATCCTTTCCCAGTCTCACTCCTGATCACATTCCCAGTCTCTCTCCTGATTCATTCCCAGTCTCGCTCCTGATCACATTCCCAGTCTCTCTCCTGATCACATTTCCAGTCTCGCTCCTGATCACATTCCCAATCTCTCTCCTGATCCTTTACCAGTCTCTCTACTGGTTAATTTCCATTCTCTCTCCTGATCACATTCCAGGCTGCTCCTGATCGTTTCCCAGTCTCTCTCCTGTTCATATTCCCAGTCTCTCTCCTGATCACATTCCCAGTCTCTCTCCTGATCACATTCCCAGTCTGCTCCTGATCCTTTTCCAGTCTCTATCTTTTCATATTCCCAGTCTCTCTCCTGATCCTTTCCCGGTCTCTCTCCTGATCACATTCCAAGTCTCTCTCCTGATCCTTTTCCAGTCTGTCTCCTGGTCACATTCCCAGTCTGCTCCTGATCACATTTCCAGTCTCGCTCCTGATCACATTCCCAATCTCTCTCCTGATCCTTTACCAGTCTCTCTACTGGTTAATTTCCATTCTCTCTCCTGATCACATTCCAGGCTGCTCCTGATCGTTTCCCAGAGTCTCTCCTGTTCATATTCCCAGTCTCTCTCCTGATCACATGCCCAGTCTCTCTCCTGATCACATTCCCAGTCTGCTCCTGATCCTTTCCCAGTCTCTATCTTTTCATATTCCCAATCTCTCCTGATCCTTTACCAGTCTCTCTACTGGTTAATTTCCATTTTCTCTCCTGATCACATTCCAGGCTGCTCCTGATCGTTTCCCAGTCTCTCTCCTGTTCATATTCACAGTCTCTCTCCTGATCACATTCCCAGTCTCTTTCCCAATCACATTCCAATATCTCTCCTGATTATATTCCCAGTCTGCTCCTGATCCTTTCCCAGTCTCTCTCCTGACCCTTTCCCAGTCTCTCTCCTGATCACATTCCCAGTCTGCTCCTGATCCTTTCCCAGTCTCTCTCCTGATCCTCTCCCAGTTTCTCTCCTGATCACATTCCCAGTCTGTCTCTTGACCCTTTCCCAGTCTCTCTCCTGACCACATTCCAAGTCTGCTCCTGGTCCTTTCCCAGTCTCTCTCCTGATCCTCTCCCAGTCTCTCTCCTGATCACATTCCCAGTCTGTCTCTTGATCCTTTCCCAGTCTCTCTCCTGACCATATTCCCAGTCCATCTCCTGATCCTTTCCCAGTCTCTCTACTGATCACATTCTCAGTCTCTCTCCGGATCCTCTCCCAGTCTCTCTCCTGACCACATTCCCAGTATGCTCCTGATCCATTCCCAGTCTCTCTCAAGGTCCTCTTCCAGTCTCTCCCTGATCACATTCCCAGTCTGTCTCTTGATCCTTTCCGTGTTGCTCTCCTGCCCACATTCCCACTCTATCTCCTGATCCTTTCCCAGTCTCTCTCCTGATCCTCTATCAGTCTCTCTCCTGATCACAATCCCAGTCTCTCTCCTGATCCTTTCCCAGTCTCTCTCCTGATTCATTCCCAGTCTCTCTCCTGTTCACATTCCCAGTCTCTCTCCTGATCCTATCCCAGTCTCTCTCCTGACCAAATTCCCAGTCTGCTGCTGATACTTTCCCAGTCTCTCTCCTGATCCTTTCCCAGTCTCTCTCCTGATTCTTTCCCAGTCTCTCTCCTGATCACATTCCCAGTCTCTCTCCTGATCCTCTCCCAGTCTCTCTCCTGATCCATTCCCAGTCTCTCTCCTGATCACATTCCCAGTCTCTCTCCTGATTCATCCCCAGTCTCTCTCCTGATCGCATTTCCAGTCTGCTCCTGATCGTTTCCCAGTCTCTGTCCTGTTCATATTCCCAGTCTCTCTCCTGATCACATTCCCAGTGCCTCTCCTGATCCTTTCCCAGTCTCTCTTCTGACCCTTTCCCAGTCTCTCTCCTGATCACATTCACAGTCTGCACCTGATCCTCTCCCAGCCTCTCTCCTGATCCTCTCCCAGTCTCTCTCCTGATCACATTACCAGTCTGTCCCTTGATCCTTTCCCAGTCTCTCTCCTGATCACATTCCCAGTCTCTCTCCTGATCCTATCCCAGTCTCTCTCCTGACCAAATTCCCAGTCTGCTGCTGATACTTTCCCAGTCTCTCTCCTGATCCTTTCCCAGTCTCTCTCCTGATTCTTTCCCAGTCTCTCTCCTGATCACATTCCCAGTCTCTCTCCTGATCCTCTCCCAGTCTCTCTCCTGATCCATTCCCAGTCTCTCTCCTGATCACATTCCCAGTCTCTCTCCTGATTCATCCCCAGTCTCTCTCCTGATCGCATTTCCAGTCTGCTCCTGATCGTTTCCCAGTCTCTCTCCTGATTACATTCCCAGTCTCTCTCCTGATCACATTCCCAGTGCCTCTCCTGATCCTTTCCCAGTCTCTCTTCTGACCCTTTCCCAGTCTCTCTCCTGAT